>NW_022979185.1:0-18150 GCF_902652985.1 Pecten maximus
AAATTCGATAATTACACATACCTGCCCAAACCGGAAGTTGTCAAAGTAGGGGCTTCCATAAAAAAGAAAGAAAATTATTTGGAACCGAGAAGTGACTTATTAACTGCAGCAAGGAGGATTTACGACATACAAGATGCCTAATTGTATTGTAATTACAGCGATAGTATGTGTGTTGGTCACAACAGTTGCTACAATTGTGTCTTTTTCACTTCCAAACTGGCTACATTTTCGAAATCTCGGCGACGCACTGTGTGGATGCTCGTCCAAGGATTGCCATTGTGGCTTGTGGATAAACTGCAGGGGAGGTTTTGATGCCAGTTCGTCGTTAGCAAATTGTGAATGGTTCTTCTCCGACGATTTTCACATCGAAAAAAGTTTACCAGGTATTGTATAACACATGAAAAGAGAAAATCAAACTTACTCTTTTCCATGGTCCCAGACTGACCGAAATTCCAATACACAGACCCTGTGTATTCAATGTTCAAAGCTGATCTTGTCTGGAAAATAGTGTTTTTGTATCACCATATTATTTGTGTTCAAATAGTATTTTAGATCAAAAAGTAAAATCCATGATTTCCAGTGGCCCCTTACAAGAGTCAGTAGACCATTTCTGTATATTCAGAGGTTTTTTTTTTAAGTTTTTTTATTTATGCTTCAAAAGACTTCAGGGAGCCCAGGCAGCTTAAACAAATACTTACATTTTCAGTAAAATCTGTCGATTGACCTGTAGATAGACATGTACAGCTATCAAGACTGATTTAAAGAGTAATTTGACTTCTGAAATTTCTAAATATCAGGAGTAAACAGAAAGTGCAGACTTTCATCTTTTATTTTATCTTATGTGATAAGAAATCAGGTTAAAGTCTGTGATATGCCCATAAATCCCTTATAATTACCAATTTTATTAAAGTTGATGTAACAGTGTAGATTATGGAATGGGATATTGGAGATCTATCAAGATATTATTTTAATCAAATTGATGTTTTACTTATCTGTGGATTATTTTAGGTGGATGAAACAATGTAGGCCCCTATAGTGGTTATATGATTAAAAAACCAACAGAAATGAAATTTTCATATAATCATTTCATCCTAGCTAGTAATGGAATTTCATGGTTGTGCGTGTGAAAGAACAAGGAAGTTCCTGCTTTACAGTGTATATAAACAAATTTGTATAGTTTCCAGAGAAGTTATTGAATACGTAGAGGTTACACAATGAGTGGTCATTTATATATATTCCAATTGTGGAATATAATATATATATCCATATGTATTGTGGTAAAAGGGTATAGATCTATAGTCTGACAAATCCTGTCTGTACCAAATGAGTCGGAGAAGCATTTATAACATGTCATATAATTCTTTTATAATTACAATTGATTGATTTTAATTGGTATGTGCAAATAGAGCTGTCATGATATCGATCAACGTTTTCATCAGGATAACACTATATATAATATGCAAGTTATAAATTTACAAAATGCAAAATAATATCTAACGCAAACTTTTCACTCCTGTATCAAGTGAAGTGACAAATCATCTGAGATCATTGTTTAACTTCAGTTAATTTGATCCCATGTATTGTAATAAAACTTTTTTCTCAAAATTAGTAGGGGCTGAGGTTGTTAAGGTGTCCCAACATTTCTTTTTTTGGACACTTCCGGGTTGCGAGTTAGAAACCCACAAGAGGCACATGTACAGTTGTCTGGTACACCGGTACTGACCCCAGATTGGTTGTTTTCTTCGTGTGACCGGCCGGCTTTCCTCTGACAACAATTTGGTTTGGTTTATTTTTTTTAATGTCCTATTAACAGCCAGGGTCATTTAGGACCTGCCTAGTTTTGGCGTTGGAGGAAAGCCGGAGTTATATGTATAATTAATTTAACCCAGAGAAAAACCATTGACCTACAGTCAGTACCAGGCAATTCAACTGCCCTGCATGGGTTTCGAACTCACAACCCAGAGATGGGGGGCTAGTGATAAAGTGTTGGACACCTTTTTATAACCAATATGTGCACTCGGCCACCGCGGCCCTTCCACCTCCAAAACCAGACATTTATAATAGTGTGATTGTACGTAGTTGTTATTGAAAAATATTATATAAAATACAAATGTCTAAATGAATAAAACAGCATGAAGTAGTTATAGGCACTACAAAAAAAAGTAAGAAATATTTTCAATTTGAATACCAAAGAAAGAAAAATAAAAATTAATTGATTTTGATTGATTTTCATTGATCATCGATTCAATAGAAGTGTTCCCATCATGACAAATTGAGATATTTTCATATCTAGCACCAATATCCTTTGTTTTTGAAATGGTATAACAGGGATAACTCTGGCTCTTAAAACCTGTGGGAGATTTTATGAGATTAGCAAAATTCCTATGAGATTTGTCTGTATAAAGAGGTACAATTTTGAATTTTTAATGAGATTTTTTTTGAAAAACATGGGTAAAAATCCCCAAATCTCTGCCCAAAGTGATCCCTGGTATAATAATTTCCATAATGAAACACTAGGTTTATGTGTCAAGACTTCATCGATATATAATAATACAATTTCAACATCTCTGTACCGTATATAAGTAATACACATGTATGCTATAACCTTGTAGGCTTAAATTTTAAACAAGAAATGTATCTTTACTAAGTGCATTTTCGTGTACTTGAGGCCATTTCATATCTGCTACACCTGTTAAACTCATGATTTTACACAAATTCATGTAAATTATTCTAAACACCCTTTACACATTATACAGCCCCAGTCAAAATTATATTTTTAGTTGCTGGCTATATTATATAGATATATGTACTCAATAACTCATATATATACCTACTTCACCTATTTGTACCATGTCAGTGACTTTCAGTTTCTGGTATTTATAAAATTATGAAATTAAATAATAATGGAGACAAACTTAATTAATTTACAAAAGATAGCTCTATTGACTGAAATGTATAATTATAGATCTATAGTTTTCAGACTGGATTAAACAGCTGGGACCCCCTATATATATACTATAAATGGTTCCCAATAACATAGGTAGCTTATATATAATCACCTAAATTAAATCAGCAGTATGACAATAATAGACTGTAATTTGCATAATTGATTAACAATTATTGATAAGAGATAATAGGTTAATCACACTTATGTACCTGTTTGGTCTAATTACAAACACAGGTGAGGTTTACCAGGACCTGTTATGTAATAAACTGGGGTTAATTATAAGTTGGCCTATATATAATAAGAACAGATCGAGATGATCATGAGGTTGGTCTAATGTATTACAAGGTTATATATAATTAGGTTATAATAAAGTTGATCATGACTTAATTTAGGACAGGTGAGATTAATCTAATGTAGGACACAGGTACTGGTGTAGTTGGCCTAATTTAGGACAGGTGAGATTGGCCTTATTTAGGACAGATGTGGCCTAATTAAAGTAATTTCGGACAGATGTAGTTGGAATGATTTAGAATAGGATAGGTATAGTTGGATGATTTAGAACAGGATAGGTATAGTTGGCCTAATTAAGGACAGGTGTACATGTTGTTGAACTAACTTATTAATTAGAACAGGTGTGGTTGGCTTTAGGACAGGTGGATTTGGCCAAATTAAGGACATGTGTATACAGGTAGTTGGCCTAATTTAGGACAGGTGGAATTTGCGTAATTAGGACAGGTGATCATGAGGTTGACCTAATTAAAAACAGGTGAGGTTGACCTTACTGAGGACAGGTGAGGTTGTAGGTGAAGACAGAGGTATAAGTAAAGGTGTTTAGATGTGGCTGTATCTCCCCCAGGTAAGGAGACATGTTATACGAGATCACGTAGATCTAATGGCAGAAGGTCGTTTACAAGTCACACCCTCTGTGTATAACTTAATGGGTGCTGTCATGGCTGTAGGGAGGAATATATCGGGTCTCCTACACATACATGATGGCTATTCTCAGTACAAAAATAACGTAGGACATGTGACACTGTCACTTATCTGGTGGGCTATATATATAAGCTTTAGTCTGTGTTTGGTATCTAGACTTCTAAATATCATCTTTAAAATGTTGATAATTAAAGTGCTTCATCCATATTGAAGGTGCTAGCTAGCGCTACTGTTGTACAATTTAGCTATGTTTCTCCATTGAAGTATATTTCGAATAGAATTTGATTTTCTACATATATACCTGCTTCATTAGATTATACTTTTATCCTGAACATGTACATATCTAGACTGTCCTGATCAGCTCATTCAACTATTTCCTGAAATTTTGTGTTTTCAGACATTATATAGCGAGTTAAAGTCTGGTGGCCTGGCCTGTCTAAGGTTAAACATTGTGTCTTGTGGTATAGCAGCTAGCTCTTCCCACTGAACACCATTGATGTACTGAAAACTAATTATAAGAGATTGAATCAGGGCATCCTTGAGATGACTGGGTTTGTGTGTAACACTAGAGGCAACACACATCTAGAATGTGTAATTTGTGGGGTAGAGGTTAGTGGTCTGCTGTTCCAATAGCCCTTGTAGATAATGTTTTATCAGTAGACCTTCTTACCACCCAATTACATTGTCTCTAATAGGCTCCAACTGTATAGTATTGGTTAACGTTACTCATGGCAACTCAGAACTTTACATCATCATTAGTCCCATAGCTAATCCAGTCGTAGTGTTATAACCCCAAATAGCTATCATAGTAGAACTCCAATAGTTATATATATATATAGTATACGGAACTCCAATAGCTATATATATATATATAGTATACGGAACTCCAATAGCTATATATAGTATACGGAACTCCAATAGCTATATATATATATAGTATACGAAACTCCAATAGCTATAGATATATATAGTATACGGAACTCCAATAGCTATATATGTATAGTATACGAAACTCCAATAGCTATATATATATAGTATACGGAACTCCAATAGCTATATATATAGTATATGGAACTCCAATAGCTATATATATAGTATACGGAACTCCAATAGCTATATATATATAGTATACGGAACTCCAATAGCTATATATATATAGTATACGTAACTCCAATAGCTATATATATATATATAGTATACGGAACTCCAATAGCTATATATATAGTATACGGAACTCCAATAGCTATATATATAGTATACGGAACTCCAATAGCTATATATATAGTATACGGAACTCCAATAGCTATATATATAGTATATGGAACTCCAATAGCTATATATATATAGTATACGGAACTCCAATAGCTATATATATATAGTATACGAAACTCCAATAGCTATATATATATAGTATACGAAACTCCAATAGCTAATCCATCGTGTAACTCCAATAGCTATTATGGGTTTATACGGAACTCCAATGGCTAATCAAAGTATAGTATGTCTAATCTATCATAGTGTAACTCCAATAGCTATCATAGTGTAACTCCAATAGCTATCCTAGTGTAACTCCAATAGCTATCATAGTGTAACTCCAATAGCTATCATGATCATAGTGTAACTCCAATAGCTATCATATAGTGTAAATCCAATAGCTATCATAGTGTAACTCCCATATATATAGTTAATCCAATCATAGTGTAACTCCAATAGCTATTATAGTGTAAATCCCATATATAGTTAATCCATAGTGTAACTCCAATAGCTATTATAGTGTAAATCCCATATATATAAACCATGTATACATTTCAGGGACAGTTATATGATATACAGGTAATTAATGACAATTCCAACCTACTTGATAAAATTGTCATGGTACAATAGCAATTTCAGGATTAATCAAGTTTACTTGCATTTGGAGGAGGGGTGGCCATGGAGTGTCTACACTAGTACTACAGCTGGGGGATGGCCATATGGAGTGTCTACATTAATACTACTGGGGGATGGCCATATGGAGTGTCTATACACTAGTACTACTGGGGGATGGCCATATGGAGTGTCTACACTACTAGTACTACTGGGGGATGGCCATATGGAGTGTCTACACTAGTACTACTGGGGGATGGCCATATGGAGTGTCTACATTAATACTACTGGGGGATGGCCATATGGAGTGTCTATACACTAGTACTACTGGGGGATGGCCATATGGAGTGTCTACACTAGTACTACTGGGGGATGGCCATATGGAGTGTCTACACTACTAGTACTACTGGGGGATGGCCATATGGAGTGTCTACACTAATACTACTGGGGGATGGCCATATGGAGTGTTTATACACTAGTACTACTGGGGGATGGCCATATGGAGTGTCTACACTAGTACTACTGGGGGATGGCCATATGGAGTGTCTACACTAGTACTACTGGGGGATGGCCATATGGAGTGTCTACACTACTAGTACTACTGGGGATGGCCATATGGAGTGTCTACACTAGTACTACTGGGGGATGGCCATATGGAGTGTCTACACTAGTACTACTGGGGGATGGCCATATGGAGTGTCTATACACTAGTACTACTAGGGGATGGCCATATGGAGTGTCTACACTAGTACTACTGGGGGATGGCCATATGGAGTGTCTATACACTAGTACTACTGGGGGATGGCCATATGGAGTGTCTATACACTAGTACTACAGCTGGGGGATGGCCATATGGAGTGTCTACACTAGTACTACAGCTGGGGGATGGCCATATGGAGTGTCTACACTAGTACTACTGGGGGATGGCCATATGGAGTGTCTACACTAATACTACTGGGGGATGGCCATATGGAGTGTCTATACACTAGTACAACTGGGGGATGGCCATATGGAGTGTCTATACACTAGTACTACAGCTGGGGGATGGCCATATGGAGTGTCTACACTAGTACTACAGCTGGGGGATGGCCATATGGAGTGTCTACACTAGTACTACTGGGGGATGGCCATATGCATGCGCATATGTCTGCCTGGACAGGTCATGTTTAGTTTTTAATATCAGAAGTTGAATGTTGATATTGAATCATGATCAGTGTACAAATGTAAATATACCTGTGTAAATTTATTCTATGTTTGCTATACTCTAAATATAGATATTGAATAATTTACATTTTGTTGCTTATATAATATATTTTTATCATTTTTATCATACAATATGTATATATATATTTATACCCCTGCAACGAAGTAAGGGGGGGGGGGGTATACTATATATACTGGAATCAGGTTGTCTGTCCGTCCGTCCGTCTGTCTTTAGACACATTTTGTCCGGACAACTCCTCCTAAACTGATGGGCCGATTCCAATGAAACTTCACATACATATTAATGATCACGTGTAGATGTGCATGCCACTTTATTTTTCTCAAAATTATGGTTGCTATGGCAACTAGTCACTATAAACAGGTTTTCTGATAAGAACCATAACTTTAAGTTTGTCCGGACAACTCCTCCTAAACTAAATGGCCTATTTCAATGAAACTTCACACAAATATAGAGGACCATGTGTAGATGTGCATGCCACTGTCTTTTTCTCAAAATTATGGTTTCTATGGCAACTGGTCACTATAAACAGGTTTTCCGATAAGAACTATAACTTTCAGTTTGTCCAGACAACTCCTCCTAAACAAAAGGGTTGATTTCAATGAAACTTCACACAAATATATAGAGGACCATGTGTAGATGTGCATGCCACTGTCTTTTTCTCAAAATTATGGTTTCTATGGCAACTGGTCACTATATTACTGGGTTATCTTAGTTAGCCTCTAATTAACAGTTCCAATTCACCATTGACTTGTGCAGATTGCGGGGGTATTATAATTAGTCAGCCATCCTGGCGACAGTTCTAGTTATATATATATGTATACGTATATCTACTGGAAACAGATTCTAATTATGCATTTGAGTTTATAGTGTAAAATGACAGCCATATGTATTTACTAAACGAAAAAATATCACCCTTAGATTTCCTTTGGGGAAAATATAGATTATATACCAAGGATATCTTAAAATTTATCTTCTGAAGTGCTTTCTGTTCCAAAGCTTGCCCGAGTTTTACACATGGGGATGTCGAGGTGAGGGGTATAAGGCCTGCCCAATATGATCCCTGCATCTCGGGTCTCCCTGATAGCAATGTTACCAGGTGAATCACATTTGTACACACTTTTTCTCCATTTTACTGGGATGCTAGCTTCCAGCATTACACAGTCGGTTTTTTTTGGGGGGAAAAAGGAAAAATATTCATATTCACCAACATATGAATGTGAAAACGAGAGGGGAGCATATGTCTTTTGTGGTTCCGAGTTTTTGAAAGAAAAAAAATAATAATGAGATGCAGACAATATTTAGGCAGTCTTGAATTTTTTTAAGGTTGGGGAGCTCGAGGAAGGTGGGGGGGGGGGGGGGGGGGGGGGGGGGGGGGGATTCTGTCTGGTATGCCAATCACTGCCATTCCTCAGTTCTAAAGGGGAAATTAAAAGAGAGACAGTGATATCGACCTATTAAAGTTAAGTATGTATACATGGCCCATATGGTACATAATAAGAAATGTGTCTTTGTTATACCTCATCCTTATAACAACTTTTGCTAATTAGTTGTACTAACTTAAAAATAATTCAAGACGGCCTAAATATTGTCTGCATCTCATTATAATTTTTTTTCTTTCAAAAACTCAGAACCGCGAGAGACATGATATGATCATTAATTTGGGTTCGACACAAAGTGCAACAGAGAGGACCTGTGTGTGTGTGGGATGCAATGAACTTTTTTTACTAGATTCTACCTTAATTCTTCCGAGTGTATTAACTAAAAAATTTTTGATAAAGAAAAGGGAATCAAGAAATGCATTTGTATCTTTGTAACAAAGAAAAAATCCAGAACTCCTTAAACTTGAAAATATGAAATTGAGAAGATGAGTTTTTTGCGCTATATATAAATTATATATCAATTAATCACATCTATGGAGGGCTGCCATCAGAAATCCTGAGGCCATGACCCCAAAAACATAAAACAACACACAGCTCCACACAGCTCCACAGACCTGTAGAGAGGATCCTACGAGTCACTCAGGTTTTCATATAGAATTTATTGAACAAGTTTTAACAAGTTTCATATGACATATACATGATCAAGTCTAAGATTCTATTTATCGCATAACTTAAAATATAATGAAAGTCGTACAGTGTTTATTAATTGTGACATCATTAAATTATGATGTCACAATTGTGTTATTGAATTTATTGTGACTTATGATTGCATTATTGTGTGGCTGTATTCCATTGTAGAATAGGCCAGTTTTATAATGTATGATTGAGAGAGTTAACAGTCGTTGTAGCTATAGGGTCATACAGAATAGGCCTATTTTTAACGTCAGGATGCCTTTGGCACCTGCCGTTATAGTCGTGGTGGGAAAATGTTGTTAGTGACACTTTTGTTTCCGGCTAACAATTCCTCTTTTCTGTCATACAAATGATATACATCCGCAGCCTAATATAGTTCCTATTTTGATAGCAATTATTGACACGATTTAACTGATGTAAACCGTGTTTACTGCAATTATTTAAAATGAAATATGAATGTTTGGTGTTCTTGGCTATTTTAGAGTATAAATATAAACATTTTCCTCGTCAGTATATAATTTTGTTGGCATAGGATTACGTAGTTCTGTCTCAATCCTGCCTTGAAAACGAAAGTAAAAAAAATCAGTTTGATCGTGGTGGAAATTTACATGCATTCATAGAGAAACTATCCACATGTCTTAGACTCATATGTTCATCCTGAGTTCATATGCAGGAACATTTCATATAAGCCTAAAACCAACCCTATTTACGTAGTCAAATGCACCCAGGCATTCCACGAGATAACTTCAGCTGTCACGTGACTCGATCATCACTAGTCGGCCAAAATGGCGGTTATGTCTAATGTAACTAAACCAACGACCGTTCGCAGTTTCATATTCATTTGTATGTCACTAGAATAAGCAAGAAATATCACCAGGAATTGAAGGCAAGTTGTAACAAACTACATTGCCGTTTTTTGTGAGGATTTTATTAAATAAGGTTATTATTTGTTTATTTGAAAAGAATCTAATGATTATGATCCGTGACTGATGTACTGGCGTCAATGCGGCCCTGTCGATGTCAAAACTAGATACATGTTTGTCTCGTCGGACAACGCGACCGCAATTTTCTATCGGAGTTAAACTAAGTTACTAGGGGTCACAAAATAGATGTTTGCTAGGCCTAATTATGATCTTATAGTATAAATAAAATTTTAAAAAATCTTAGGCTGTGTACATCTGGATTTTATCTTTGGTTGTACAACATGTTCTGTTAATAGACCAATTTGTCGTTCAGTTGATTTTTTTTCAAAGTTTACAAGCAGCTTTACTGATTCAGGAGTATATCAATAATCTTCCACAAGCATTAAAGAAATGGGGAAAGAACTATACTCAGCTATATATATATCTATTGGAAAGTTGTCAGCAGATAAATATGTTATACATGTTTTCTTGAATATATATAGAATAGGAATAACCAGATTAAGACATTTCATCTGATACAAATGTAACTGTCTGACTATAAAATCCAATTTTAAATTTCTTATTATATGACCTCAGACCCTGACGTTTCTCAGGGACTTTGGCCCTTTGATTTTTGTAGTCATTGGTTAGTGGTAGAGACGTCATACACTATGATTGAGAGAATTAACAATCCTTGTAGTATATAGGGTCGTACAGAATGGGCCAGTTGTATATGATTGAGAAAATTAACAACCGTGGTAGGGTTTGTTCACCAAAGGCCAGTTGATTGAGAAAATTAACAATCGTGGTAGGGTCGTTCACCAAAGGCCAGTTGATTGAGAAAATTAACAATCGTGGTAGGGTCGTTCACCAAAGGCCAGTTGATTGAGAAAATTAACAATCGTGGTAGGGTCGTTCACCAAAGGCCAGTTGATTGAGAAAATTAACAATCGTGGTAGGGTCGTTCACCAAAGGCCAGGTGATTTAGAAAATTAACAATCTTGGTACAAACTGAGCTACTGGTCATACATGTACAGATCTAGAATAGGCCGTATGTACACCATGCCTCCAGCTTGCACTGTAGTATATATGTGTGCATGATATGTTGATCTTGTTATTCTGTTGTGACTGCCGAGACAAATCCATTGCACATATACCCTCGGTATATATAAACATGAAACTATTGGTACAGGTATTTATTGGTAAACACTGTTGTAGATTTGTAGATCAATAAGAGATACAGTAGCATTGTTTGTTTGAGGTGAAGATAAACAAGTCTGGGAGAAGTACTAGTGTCACTATAGAGCATTGTGGTGCTGTATATGTGAGGGAGAGTTGTACTTAAATGTTTCCTGTCTAAAGCTCCCATGATCAGAGGTAATTGTTACAAGGACCAGAAATACCTAGAACTTCTGACTACCACATGGTAACTCCATACAAATATACAGTGTGTCTGGTCACTGTGGTTGTGTAATGCTTTATATGATGGGAATTGCACATGGTTAAAAAAAAAATCACTTTCAGAATGGATAATCAGAAACTTAAAATCGATCGATAATCATGCAATCATAATCAGTTTTCTAAATCAAGCACAGTTGCCCTTTTGTAGAATATTACACATCTTAGTGTTTATTATCAATATTCTTCAATGCTGAACACTAAACAAAGCATCGAACAGTTGTTGATATATTTATTTTAAATCTTCTAAATCGCTTGTAAACACCGAATGAATTTATAATTAGTAGCAACGTTAACTAATTTTTGTGTTGGCTACATTACAAAAAAATATGTGAAGCTGAATTAATTTAAAGTTTTATGAACATATATGCTATTACTTACCTTTTCTAAATTGTCATCGATGATCAATTTTATTTATACATTTTTTTTCGATCTAATATGCTGCTTAAAGCGAGTTTTTGTGCATTTAAGTAACAGTATTTGTTTAATTATTTTAAAACAAAGTTGAAGATTTCAGTTATATCAGATATTTGAGGCAGCATATATGTTCACAGTGAGGAAGTTTAGCCACTTGCCATTTCAACATAATGTATTCAAATATTAATGCTAAACATTTCACATATAATTTTAATTAAACTGATAGAAATTACGATATATACATTTTTTTGTACATATTAGTTAGTCCTTGAATTAAAAATTGGAAGAATTCATTTCCTGAATATGCATCAGATTGATGACAAATTTGAATTACCGCTGATGGTTAACAATTAATGATATAAAAGTTTCTTGTTACATGTAACATGCTTCTTGTTGGGGTATATGTAATTATATAACAACAGCCTTGAACTTGTGTATTGTAACTTCTAGCTATAAAGGTCAACTTTGTTTGTGTAAAACAAGTCTTAATGCATCTTGGGAAGCTGGTAGGTGTTGAGAACTTGAGATGGGCCTATTTTCACAACTATAATTGAGGTGCTGTTGTAATTATGTATTTACTGCTTCCATGATCAGTTTCCCTAATTAAACTCAGAGAAATTGGCAGTACCCCAATTCTGACCGTGACCAGTGCAGGATGGATGAACAGAGCTTACACCAGTTGTCTGTATAATTAATGGAACAGACATGTGTATAACTATAATCCTTCTGCTACATGTACATCTTAATATATGTGGTCACTGGTGAGATTGGGAAAAATAATTAGATATGATGTATATTTCTAGGTACTGTAGCTGTATTATATAACCTGTACTAGCCCTGCTGTTAGTACTTAATTAGTAGTACCATCAGATCGTAGGGACCAATATGATAGCTCAGTCAGTTATAGAGCACCACCCCCCCCCCAACCACCCATGGCCACCCCACTTACTTATAACCTCAGGTGAAGAATCCAAGATATGTGGTTTGATGATTTAATTTATACCCATAACGGTTCGTGTTTCTCGAGATTAGAAGAAATAGGCTAATCTGTGCTGTCATGCATGGTCGCATTTGTTTCCTTGGGCACGACATGCATTTTACCAAGGGGCCGCGCTGGGCGAGTGGTTAAGGTGTCCCGACACTTTAACACTAGCCCTCCACCTCTGGGTTGTGAGTTTGAAACCTACGTGGGGCAGTTGCCAGGTACTGATCATGACCGTAGGCCGGTGGTTTTCTCCGGGCACTCCGGCTTTCGAATTCCTCCACCTCCAAAACCAGGCACGTCCTTAAATGACCCTGGCTGTTAATAGGACGTTAAACAAAAACAAACATACAAACAAGCATTTTACCAAAATTGCTCTGGATGGCATGTAGCGAGCCTCCTGTATCTTGTTCCGTGAAGTAGTCACAAAATTAAACTACTACAAGGAGATCCTGTCTCAGTTTAATTGACCCTGGCTGTCCCAGCAAACAGGCAATGGATTTAATTTTAGGTCCTATTCTAGATCTCAGTAGTGTATTATAAAAGGCTGTTCATTTTGAATTCACAGTGAAGAAAAATCCCTCACTTTTCCTTAAGTCTGGATTTTTCTTCATGCAAGAGACAAAATATCCAGCTACCGTAATATGAATTCCATTGCCTTTTTGCTGCACAATTTCCAAAAAATATTCTCTTAGATGATGTCTTGTTAACTGTCATAAACATGTGCAGATTTTGACAGGTGTTGATAGACAGCTGAAGAAAACTGCCGCAGCCAACAGACACCTTGTAATCATTTTATCACAAGCTTTTTGCAGTGAAGGGCTAGCTGTGCTGGGCACAGGGTGTGTTACCAATTTGTGCTCTATCAAATACAAATTGATCATAAAATAGCACATTATACATGTGCATGTGGTAAGATGGTCACAACTATGCTAACTCTTCCTCTTTTTAGAAGTGGACTGGGCTCGTTCCAAAGTATAATATTAAGTCATTTATTAAAACGAGGGGTTACAGCATAGTGAAGTTTTGCTGCATCAAATTGCACATCAAAATGTTTTGTTTTTCAGTATTTGTTATTGTTGTTAATTTGAGCTTAGATAACTATTATCTTCATTTTTAGCTCACCTGGACCAAAGGTCCGGTGAGCTTATGTCATGGCGCGGCGTCCGTCCGTCCGTCCGTCCGTCCGTCAACATTTGCTTCAAATCTCTACTAGTCAAAAAGTTCTTATTGGATTTTTACCAAATTTGGTCAGAAACATCCTTGGCAGAAGGGGATCAGAATTTGCATAAATGGTGGCTCTGACCCCCCAGGGGCCGGAGGGGCGGCCCAATAGGGGAAATAGAGGCAATTCCTTTAAATCGCTACTAGTCATAAAGTTATGAATGGATTTTAACCCAATTTAGTCAGAGACATCCTTGGGGGAAGGGGAACAGATTTTGCATAAATGGTGGCTCTGACCCCAAAGGGGCCAAAAGGGCGGGGCCCAATAGGGGAAATAGAGGTAATTCCTTTAAATTGCTACTTGTCATAAAGTTATGAATGGATTTCAACCCAATTTGGTCAGAGACATCCTTAGGGGAAGGGGAACAGATTTTGCATAAATGGTGGCTCTGACCCCGGAGGGGCCAAAGGGGCGGAGCCAAATAGGGGAAATAGAGGTAATTCCTTTAAATCGCTACCTGTCATAAAGTTATGAATGGATTTGAACCCAATTTGGGCAGAAACATCCTTGGGGGAAGGGGAACAGATTTTGCATAAATTGTGACTCTGACCCCAAAGAGGCCAAAGGGGTGGGGCCCAATAGGGGAAATAGAAGTAATTCCTTTAAATCGCTACTAGTCATAAAGTTATGAATGGAATTGAACCCAATTTGGTCAAAAACATCCTTGGCAGAAGGGGAACAGATTTTGCATAAATGGTGACTCTGACCCCCGAGGGGCCAAAGGGGCGGGGCCCAATAGAGGAAATAGAGGTAATGCCTTTAAATCGCTACTAGTCATAAAGTTATGAATGGATTTGAATCCAATTTAGTCAGAAACATCCTTGGGGAAGGGGGAACAGATTTTGCATAAATGGTGACTCTGACCCCCGAGGGGCCAAAGGGGCGGGGCCAAATAGGGGAAATCGAGGTAATTCCTTTAAATCGCTACTAGTCATAAAGTGATGAATGAATGCATGTTCTAAAAACAATTCTTGAGGTCTTTCAGACCTTAGAGAGTCTGGACTTCATTAATCTTTAAAGCAGTTCGGATTCCCACACTATAACCATATATAGCATTGTTAGAGATTGACAAAATAACAAATTGAATATGAACATTATTTTGACGTTTGGTCTAATCCAACCAGGTGAGCGATACAGGCCCCATGGGCCTCTTGTAATTAATTAACTAGAGTCAATATCACTGTACATAGGGAACATGATTAATATTGTAATGATCGATAAGTCATTTGGTAGCCACAATGAAAACTAATGTTATTGAACAACATATTATATCATTCCCAAATTAGAAATTATTTCATATTTAAGCCAAATTCCCCAAATTTGCAGTTTACTCCTGAAAAAATCTTTCCAATTCACTAATTTTCTTCCCAAAATGAGACAAAAAGGCCTTTTCTCAAACCAGTGAAAAAAAGCCCTGAAAGAAGTTTTCCCTTATATGATTAACTCCCTTCTATTGGTGTTTAATATTTAATGATGAGATATAGGAACGATAGGAATAAATGAAAAATATCCTGCTGCAGTCTGCCTCATCCAATGGTAACCCTAACACATTGAATTTCCTCGAAGGAGTTTGAACATTTTTCAGTGTAATATTGTCATCAGTGGGCCTGCAGCTATAGCTTTAATGACCTCTGATCTCATGATCACCCTCCAGAGACATTCTAGCAGGCATATAGGCCAGGGTGACCTAGCTTATACTTGCCACTTTGGCACTAATATATATAATACAATCCCTCCTTCAAAAAACCCCCCCTCCCCAACCCTTAATTATTTCCCACTCATCTAATGTTTCTTCGGTTGTGTGCTTTATCACAGGGCCTTAAGGCAATCTTTATAATACATAATATCTGGATTTATAATTCAATATGCTGTAATAATTTTTGCCAAGTTATATATGATTCATGCTAAAAAATGTATACTGTATTTATTCAATTGAGCTATATTGTACAAACTGACATGCTTGAATTGGTAATTATATGATAATCCCTGATGTTGGCCCCCTAGTTAAGCTCACCTGTTACCAGTAACCGTGAGCTAATGCTGTACCCCCAGCATGGGTATCTGAACGTCCCGGGCCACCCCACTTTAAAGTTTTTGAGATCAGTTTTTGGAATTGTAAGACCTCACAACCTTCTGATTTGGTTTTTATATTCATTACAGGTCTATGTTATACATGTAGCTAAATCATGCAGAAAGAAATTTCGATTTTTTCGCATTTTACCATTTTGTTGACTTAACATTTTTGGCACCAAAACCCACTTTAAAGTTTTTGGGGTAAGTTTTCAGAAAGCTAGCTATAGTAAGTCCAAAAGTAGACAGACAGACATAACTTTATTTAGCCATAGCTAATATATATATTAGCTAGTATCCTGCAGCCATTGCTGCTTTGCCTTGGTTTCTCACTTCATTTTCCTCATTAAAGTCTCCTCTTTATTATAATATAAAAAGTTTTACAGATTATATTTAGAATTAATGTACTCCAGGATTGGGGTTGAGTGCGCGTTAATGCCTGATATATGTGATGTTATATATCCTTTGATGATGTTTCATGAATAGAATGCTCAGGCAGTTTACAGAATACAGTGATGAAAAAATTGTAAAAAGCAGCCTATAGCAACCTTTGTGTATTTTAGATTAAATTTGTCTGATATTTATCAATGGGGAATGTGTATCGAGTCGAGCATGATGAAGTTAAGTCAGTTGAAGAGATCAAATTACCAGAGATGATGAAGTTAAGTCAGTTGAAGAGATCAAATTACCAGAGATGATTTTAATTGCTTATATTCAGTTGTAGAAATGATTATTGTAAGATATCGATGTAAACAGCAAATTTTGGTAATTTGGCTTAAATATGAAATAATTTCAGTTGGGAATAGGGCCCATTAAAGGCCCCCAAAAGCCCCCAGAAAAAGCTCTGAATATACAGGGCAAGTTCAATCATCAACTATTCACTTAAGTCAGACTTCCATCTAATATAATGTGATTATAACATATGAGCAAAAACATATCACTACTATGTTTCCAAATGGTGATACGTATACCCATGTGCATGTGATGTCTAGTTCAGACTTCCATCTAATATAATGTGATTATAACATATATATGAGCAAAAACATATCACTACTATGTTTCCAAATGGTGATACGTATACCCATGTGCATGTGATGTCTAGTTAACGTTGATGTGGTCGGACCAAAGTAAATCGGTGGTTGTGAGCCGACTAGACATGATGTGTAGGACGGTGTAACCAAAGTGAGTTGGCTTTATCTATACATAGACCCTAGTCAATATAGTGTTTCCAATCAAATCTGCACTCACAGAATGTTGATGACTATATATACTGAACAGTCTGGTTCATCTAAGTGTTTGAAGTGATCATGCTTTATCTTTCTTGATCAAGCATCTAATATACCATGACTTGAGTTGATGGCATTTTTATAATTAGTCTTTTGAGGCATTTAAAACAAAAGGAACCAAAGTTATTTTCAGGATTCCATTCAAACTATACAGGAAGACATATATACTCCCCAGTTTATCTGAAATGAACTACTTTTAAAAAATATACCAAGTGCAAACCCTGAATGTACTTCAACAGATCGAGGGTATATATCATTAATGTGCCTTGACTGTTTTTAAATGCTACTGATGAAATGATAAAACAAGGTGACTTCAAATTGATAGGTAATTATACATTCATTTTTTCTGGTAGCATATGCAGCACTTAATTCTAATTAGTTCATGAAATTTTCAAATGACTTTGTGACATCATTTTCAAATGACTTTGTGACATCATTTTCAATCGAAAAATACTGTACGTGGTATCAGAAATATCTTTACTCCCAGAAATTTCTTAAGAAATTTAAAATAATTCCAGAAAATTTTAAAGAAAATTTGTATCAATATTAATCTCTAAAAAAAAGAAATGTCCTTGTCTGAAATTTTTTTATTCTGCATATATCATATATAACATCTTGGAAATATGGGAGGATTTTCTGATTCCTCAATAATATGGTTACAATTTGATTAAAGATCACATCTTGATCTGCCTTTCCACTCCATATACTGGGTTTTTCCTACAATAGAAACAGGGTCCATTAAAAGGACCCATTCTCCTGAAAAAATC
>NW_022979186.1:0-37454 GCF_902652985.1 Pecten maximus
TTCCGAAGAACAAGAAGTGTAGAGGATAGCATGAGATAGAGTATGGATTCGTTTGAAAAATTTGGTGTAGTTTGTTACTGGGAGATAGTTTTGTTATTGATAGTAGGAATTCTAGACACCATTTTGTATTGCTTACCATGGTGTTTTCGAATGGGTAAATAGTAGGGTATAGATTAGGCTAGTTTGTTATGTAGAGTGCAGTTATAGGGTGATTATAAAGAGGTAGTGCTGGGCTTGGGTTAGTATAGGAAATTGGAATTATATTGTAATGCGAGTTATTATACAAGTCCTGTTTTTCTGGAGACTTGATTACTGTGTATAATCATCTACAAGCCTACCCTACTGGAGCAGTACTATTTACATCAATCACAGTTGATAGCTATTAGTAAGGGTAATCGAAAAAAATAAAGGGGAAGAGGGAGGGGGATTTAAAAAGAGGAGGTTTTTGCCAGATGATATTGGCCTAGTAATTAAGTATATTTCAGCAAAATAGATACCACGTTCCTCATTGCAGGGGTTATACAAATCGGACCTACACGGGGCAGATTAGGAAATCTATTATTAGGATGGATAGCCTTGTGTATGAATAAGATATACATTTGTGGTGTTAAATGTTCGAGTGCACCTGACGAGGAGCATAGGTGTACAATACACATTATGTCCCCTCGTTGTATATGGGTGTTGTGGTTTTTGGTGATTTGAAGTGTTGATAATGCTTTTTAACGGATCACTCACTACTAAGTGCACCTGACGAGGTGCACAGGTACACAATACACATTATGTCCTATGGTGGTGTCTGCATGTTGTATTTTGTGTGGTTTAGAGTGTTTATAATGCTTTTGTACGGAACAGTCACAACTAAGTGCACCTGACGAGGTGAGAAGCTGTACAATACACATTATGTTTTGTTTGGTGTGTATGTAGACGTGAGTATATCCCTACTGTGAATGTGGTGTTGTGTGTTATAAAAAATAGATACCGCGTTCCCCGTAGCATGGAGGATACACCTCGGACCCCCCTGGGTTAGACACAACTGCAGATTAGGGGGAGATCTATTATCAGGGTGGGTAGTCAAGTGAAGATATACATGTGTGTGGGGGGGGGGGGGGGGGGGGGGGGGGGGGGACAGAGGAGGAGACCCCAGACCTAATTAATGGAGGGATCAGTACTAATCTCCCCGGGAAAAGTCTCCCTGGATATCTTGAGTATCCTAATGTTTATATATGAAAGTAGATAAGGGTCATTGTGTGTAAAGAATGAGTTGTGTTTAGGGATAAATTAAGCTAGGTTTATAAAAATTGATGTTTAGTATCGCTGACCCAGTAAATAATTAATTGCAATGAGAAGATCGACAATGTGTCTTATGTGTTATTTAGGGGGATTAAGGATATACTTTTAATTTATCTAGATTTGTTATATCGTCTTTATAGGGACTGACTTCTTTCTTGATTCTATTGATGTTATGACCAAGTTTGGTGTATCCTAATCTAAGTCTAGTTATTACAGTATTTGTTTTATTATAACTATATAACTGATTTTTTGATTTTAACATTATCCACGATGTTTCTGAGCCAGTTATTAGTTAATTTCGACCAACTATCCTGCCATATCGATTGGGTTTTATTATTGATTATACTAACGACCTCTGTGACACACAAGTCTATGTTAAGAAAAATGACATTTGATCCTAGGACTTCTTTAGCTTACTGATCTACTACCTCATTGCCTGGTATATCTAAATGCGATGGGATCCATTCAAATTGAAAATATATGCCTAATTGATATATTTCTTATACCATGCAATGGATTGCATTAAGTAGTTTATGCCTACTGCTGTTACCAGTTATTAGAGATTGTAAGGAACTGAGGGAATCCGAAAGAATTACTACTCTATCAAATTGGTGTGATTTTTCTTTACCTCTATCAAAGCAATTTGAATGGTCATAAGCTCTGCTGTATAAACCGATGTTCTATCGCTTAACCGTAATGAGTTTTTAACTTTATAGGTGTTGTTGTATATTACTAAACCTACACGGTTACTATCTAGATTTTTAGAGCCGTCAGTATAGAATATAGTAAAGTTTTTGTATTTTAGGTCTATCAGTTCTAATGCTAGGTTTTTAGCGCCGCACAATGCCCGAAATTTATACCTGGCGCGCCATAGCGACGATGGCTGCCGCTGCTTGTTGCGACCTCGGTTCCACCAATCACAGCCAACGTTTTATATTATTGACAGTAGTGATCCGCGAATTGACGCTGTATATGAACTACCAAGATATAAACTACACCCGTACACTTAAAACGGTCCCCAAATCACCGTAAATTAATAGCGATACAAGTAAGTAAGCTTCAAAAGCATTAATCCTAATCCTGATAGGTCCTAGATTTGTACCTGTACATATAAGTTTCCGTAGCTGTACTTGACTAGGCTGGTCCCGTTACATTCTACACGTTATTGTACCTGGTGCACCTCAACAAGTGATTGTACTTGGTGTACCTCTACACGTGATTGTACCTGGTATACCTCTACACGTGATTGTACCTGGTGTACCTCTACACGTGATTGTACCTGTACATATAAGTTTCCGTAGCTGTACTTGACTAGGCTGGTCCCGTTACATTCTACACGTTATTGTACCTGGTGCACCTCAACAAGTGATTGTACTTGGTGTACCTCTACACGTGATTGTACCTGGTATACCTCTACACGTGATTGTACCTGGTGTACCTCTACACGTGATTGTACCTGTTGTACCTACACACGTGACTGTACCTGGTGTACCTCTACACGTGATTGTACCTGGTGTACCTCTTTACGTGATTGTACCTGGTGTACCTCTACACGTGATTGTACCTGTTGTACCTATACACGTGACTGTACCTGGTGTACCTCTACACGTGATTGTACCTGGTGTACCTCTTTACGTGATTGTACCTGGTGTACCTCTACACGTGATTGTACCTGGTGTACCTCTACACGTGATTGTACCTGGTGTACCTCTACACGTGAATTATCTGATGTACTATATAATTCAAGCGTTTTTAAGATCAGGTCAGTTTTGTAGTAAACAACATTTTCCCAATTATTATTCCTTTCTATATATTCTTCGTTCCCTTCTTCCTTTAGTTTTGACTGTCGCCCAAGGAAACTATATGAATTTTGTGATATTTGATAAATAATTCGGCGTTTGGGTGTTTCAGCAAAGCTACCAGTCCAAGATCACAGGGAATTGACACGAATTCCAAACCCATGATCCACATATGTATTGAACAACAATATATATTAACTGTTTGTTAATTATCCGTGCCTGTGTCTGATATGACGGTTCTTGACCTTATAGTTATTGAGAAGTCGTTTACAGTGAAAACATGACAACGGACGTACGACGGACGCAGCATTTCGTCATAGGCTCACTTTCCCAATGAGGTTGGACTAAATAACTAGTGATTTCATCGTCTCAATTGATTATTCGAAGTTCAAATAAATAATGTTATATTGCATAGGTGTAACAGCATGTACGGGTACGAGCACTCATGTACGTAAAAGACCCGGATGTTAACAGTTACTCGCACTTTGATAATTTCCACTTTTTCACCTGTAGTCCTACATTATTCTAATTTCCGTAAAAGTGTATATTTTATTCAAATCTTAAGACAAATTACTCTTTATACTCGTATATAATGACAATGACAATTGTTTATTCTCGTAAACAGTACAGTGCAGATAATATGAGTACAAACACCTGGTTAATAACAATACATGGTAAACCAAATTGTGACTTAATTATCTCATTTATATCAATAATAAATTTAGCCAATGAAATATGTAACAATTACGTCATGCCTATTCCATATGTTAATGACTCAGCTACAATACCTTAAACCAGTTTTCCTTGGGGATTAGATTCCAAGAAAAAAAGGCAGCTGATTGGCAGAATTGATTGAGTCAATCCTAGAATTATCTATAGCGACAGAATAAGGTTTTTCCAGGTTTGTTTTTGAATTTAGCAATGTATTACTTTCAGTGTTCATTTTTTAATGCGATGAATATAGATTAAAAATTCAATATAGTGTTAAAATACATATCATAAACTGGTAAACCAATCAGTAAGTTATCATTTGTACAATTTTGAAATAAACTGTTAGATATAATTCAAATCAAACACATAGGGTACACATATACAAGATAATTAATCACCAACATAGTATCAATGTCACCTTATTATTATATCCACAGTATTCGAAGGACACTCTGTGTAGGGGAGTAATGATGCATTGTTCAATACGGGGATACACGTGTTATGTCTATTTATATTTGAGTATTTTCGTTCTATCGTCCTCGTGTCCGACCCAGAGGGTACCGTCCTCGTGTAGACCGATACACCATGGTTCACTTCCATCGGTTGTATAGACAGTCCTCATACAGCGTCCAGTACTCCCGTCAATCAGTAGTACCGACTTGGTAATGCGTTCCGTTACGAGGATATCACCAGCTCCATCAAAACAAACATCAGACGGGGAAAACTTTGATGACTGACTTGAACTTTTGTTTGATTTAGTTGTACCAATGTCTTTACAGCGAAACTTCAGGTTTAGTTGTTTATCCATCACGATGACGTGAGGCTGTTTGTCTGGTGTCTTACCAGCGATGTAGTCATCATAACCTACATTGTCACTATCAACAGCAGCTACATCCCCGGTCAGAGAACTAGACACCATGTTATGTGGCCAGTCTGCCACCTGTCGACAAGGACCACCCGCTCCAGCTGACACTGCCCGGCCGTCTGTAGTGTACAGTTGTATTCCTCCATCCATCCCCACCACCACCATGTCATCACTAGTGATACACAGAGAATATGGTGTCTCGTTAACGTTAAAGCGTGTAACAACTTCACCACCCGTCGTGATTTCCCGGATACTTCGGTCATCTATCACACAGAACCACACCCTACCCGTGGTCGGGGATACAAAGATCGAATCGACTTTGACCTTACACTTGATTGTCTTCTTTACACTGCCTTTTATGTCAACCCGATACACGCTTTCAGCGTCCCAGTACGATAACCATGCCTCGTCACCAGTAAGACATGTACGACATACATCGTAAGGAAACGACTTCTCAAACTCGGACAGAACCACAGGTGTCGGAATCGGTTTGTACGACTGATCTTCTCCGTCGACGAGTACCTTACCAAGCATGCGTTCCAGAAGTTCGGTGGAGATGGTCCCGGGTTTGAACTCCACTGTCTGCAAACGTCGAGGAGAGGGAGGGTCAAATGAGGTATTCCTGATTTCCTGCGCTAATGTAGTGACGTCAACGGTTGTACCGGATGTCAGTACCTGCTGGCATCTGTCCAGTTTTGGCTCCAGGTCCTCCCTCAGATGTTGTGTTAGTGTAGTTTTGTTTTTCTCAGAAACACTTTTATTCAGTTTCTCTAGCTCGGTACACATCTTCACAATCAAGTCAATGGCGTTATCGATGTTGTGTTTCATCTTTTCCCCCTGACGTTTAATGTCACTGATAACTTTCTGATATCCTCCACCGCTCGTCTCCTGTTCACGAATATCCTCCTTGATTTTAGGAATGTCGGTTCTGGAAAGCTTGTCAACATACTGCTGTATCTCACGTTTCTGGTCCGCCACGTAATCAGTCAGTTTACCCATCTTATGACCGTAGTGACTGTCTGTAACACAGTCCATACAAATTAACTCGTCCTCACACGATTTACACACATAAACAAACCCCATCCCTTTATGGCGAGGACACCCAGGAACTGGTGTCTGGGCCGCCATGTCGATAATATTAGTTTCTGTCTGTCAATATGGCGGCGATACTTCTCAGAATTTGAGATAGGCTTCCAGGTATAGGACATCGGTAACAGGTCGTTTCGGTAACAAGTCGTTTCGGGACTTTTTCGGAAGTCGTTTCGGGACATTCGGAAGTCGTTTCGGTAGAAGTTCGGGTCGTTTCGGTAGAAGTTCGGGTCGTTTCGGGAGAAATTGTTATAACAACCCATGCCCGAGAAATAAAGTCTATACAGGTTGATTTCATTACTTTGATATCATATACATGTATAAAGCATTAAGAAAGTAATAGTTAACAAATAATCAAAGAAATGAATAGTTACTATTTTGATGTTTAATTCCTTGATATTGTGTATTTATTCCTTGATATTGTGTATTTATCTTTTTATTATTTTATTATTGAAGCTGCACCCGTAGATAATTGATACATTATTAATCAATGATTACTGCTGATTTTGAAAACAATTGTATCATTAATACAAACAATGTTTTCTTAGTCGGCGCTGATTGATGTGTGCTTTACGCACGACGGTGGAGTGACGC
Source organism: Pecten maximus (assembly GCF_902652985.1). Taxonomy (NCBI): domain Eukaryota; kingdom Metazoa; phylum Mollusca; class Bivalvia; order Pectinida; family Pectinidae; genus Pecten; species Pecten maximus. Next base: position 6,349 of record NW_022979186.1, read on the forward strand.
GACCCTGGTGAGAAAACTTAATTAACCAATTACTTACGGGCGCATACCAGCTGATTATTACACTAATTGGGGCGACGACGACGATGTGGTGGGGGTGTGGCGTTGTGGGCGGGCCCATGTACGCCAGTCGCTCTATGATGGTATTAAAATAGCCCACGTTATAGTTTTTTTGTCGTGGGAGGGTGACCGAAGGGAGCCAAGAGGCTTACTATATACTTGTGTTAAAAATTTATCTTTATATATTTATAAGTTATCTTTGCAAAAAAAAAAAAAAAGCAAAATCGATAGATATATGTATTTGTTCAAAAGTGAGATTATTGTCGTATGTTGATGTTCGAATAGGGGTGATATATAATGTGTCTGTTGTGTACCCCGGGTCTAAGGCCACCAGTTACACCCGACAGTCGAGGACGTCACTGCTTCCGTAAGGTACAGTACTTTGTCCTTTTGCCGGGCTTGGCTGGAGGTATAGATGGTCCGGGGCGTCCCTATAGTGTATGCGGGTTTTTATCTTGTACTAATGTATGCAAATTATACAGTATGAGAAAATGTAGAAAAAAATGTAGAAAAAAATTAAGTTTTATAAAAGAAAAGCAAAAGATTTAACATAAAAAGGAGGAGAAAAATCATTTAGCTGTCTAATACTTATAAAAAGTAATTTATTGTTACGTGAGGGCTAATGTACCCAGCTTATTTAAATAATTACGTAATAGCTACGTATAAAATGTATCAGTTAAAAACATTAAAAAAAATCAACTAATTCCTCTGCCACAGGAATAGTTGTCTGGTATCATTTTGATGAAACAAAATATTTAAGTTATTTTGGTTGCCAGGCGGACTGTGTCCTTTAGTGTCCTGGCCAAGAAAGTGGGATAAAAAAAAAAAAAAAAAAATACGATGCTGATGAGATTAATGTAATTGAATGAAGTAGAATTGAAGAAGTTTGGTTTAAAATATTACCAGCTATTATGTGGAGATGATATAAAAAAGAGAACAAAAATTATTACTTAACTATTTCCTCTGCCACAGGAATAGTTATCTCCATATGTAATTTTCACTTTAATCTTATAAAAATATCCTTATACCAGTAGGTACAAGGTATAGATTGTCAGGCGGGTTTGACCCATTTAGTGTCCTGACCGGTATTTCTTGGGAGTTGTCTCCCCTGGTCCACTACAGGATTAGTGGGGGGGTTGACTCGTTTCACAATATATAAATAAAAATTTATGTGCGGAGCACTTATTATGGAAAAAGTTGGGTTCTTTATAAAAAGAAAAAGGTACAAGCTGGATATCAAGGGTTGTTAGTTGTTATAAAAAGAAACCTTGATTCCTGAGTTATATCGACTATTTTCTTAAGGAAATTAGTCGATGTACAAAGTATTATTAGTAATCTATTGCCCCGAAAAAAAAGTTCAAATTCTTTAGCACTATGATAACACTTTTCCGAACATGAAGGCGATGGAGTATTCATGAGTCTATACATGAATATATATTTACTTAAAATATAAACTTTTGTATTTTAGTTCATATATTTACTTAGGGAGTAATTCCCTTTTAAAACAATTTGTATTAGGTGGGCTCGCCCTACATTCTCATGACTGACCTTGTGACCCATTTCCCGTTACTTCTTTCTAACCGTACCGGGATCTGAGCCACACACATATATATGCCATTAACACACGGGTGTGTTAATATTCACTGAAATGGCTGCTGTGGGGTATAATGAGAAGTGCGCTAGTGATTGGGCAATCCCCTACCAACAGGACACACCTCCCATATATACCGTCACCTGTATACTTCATATCGCTCACCCGTACCTGTATATTTGTATCGATCCACCTTCATGTTGGGCTGACTTAAATTGCTAACCGCCAGCGGTGTTACCAAGTGTAATCTAAATTCTATTTATCCTATCTATAAATGGGAAAAAGAAAAAACCTGCTGAAAGGCTTATAATGTTATCCCTATTAAAGTCTATACGGTAGAAAAAATACCTCCCTATTTATACGGGCTTTATTTAATAGTTTAAAGAAATAGTTCGTGTATACTGTCGCAGCAGTATCACGACTCCCCCCTTATTTATTCAATACAGTTATTTATCAGAAATGATAGAGTGGGGCATGAGGACATTAGCGTATGAGTGTGCCGTGCAATACGTCACACCCCTAATTGCCGTATTCCTCCTATATACACTATAATAAAAAATCTAGGCCTATTCTAAGACATAATAATAAAAAGAAGTTCTACTTCTGAGATAGATGTATATAAGACGAAGATGTGTTGGGGACAGGTATTGTCTTACAAAGTATGATAAAAGGTCTAAAAGCACGTGACAAGCACCTAGATTTTGATGGTTATTTTGAAGAAAAATAAATTGTATTTATAGTATATTTGCTATACCAGTCTTAGAAATATATTTGAGTACTGCCGTAGTAGTATATCATGTCTATTTTCAATATGGTTTTATGTTGAGGGACCTGAATGTGAATGAACGCCGCCATCTTATTCTTGCAACAGACCATCAACTCAGCCTCCTTGCGAAGACCAAGACCTGGTACATGGATGCAACGTTCCACGTGGTCAAGCATCCCTTCACACAGCTGTTTAGTATCCATGGGTTCATTAGGTCTGGTTCCAGCATGAAACAGATACCTCTGGCATTCTGTTTTATGTCTGGAAAGCGAACAGAGGATTATTATGAGGTAATTACAGCAAAGGTCTATACATATCAAATGTTGCAATATTTAAGATAACTAATTTATCAAAACAATTTAATTCATTTATGATACACTAATATATAAATAATAAAATAAATTATGGATAACAAATAATACCTCTTTTTTATTATCATTTTCCAAATCATAATTCTGTATTTTTTTGTAGGTACTTCGATCCATCGACCGCCAACTGCCTGATGAGATCCGTCTGGAACTGTGCGTTGTGGACTTCGAGGCAGCCGTGTGGCAGGCTATCCGCCAGAGATATCCGGACTGTCGGATACAGGGCTGTGCATTCCACTGGTCACAGGCTGTGTTCCGGAAAGTTCAGGAGCTCGGATTACAGGTATTGTAAAGTGTATAGGTTAAGAAATTAGTTATTGAAATAAATAGTTAAATAGAATATTTGAATTTCTTGTAAAAAGTATATACCTATATCTGAATATAAAAGAAAAAAAAGAAAATTTTGTATGTAGTTTTAAATCATATAATACTGAAGTTATTGTGACAGTAACATTACATTTTTCTTATTATTTCAGACTGCCTACAACGAGAGAGGAGATGTGTACGATTTCATTCGGCAAGTGATGTGTCTCCCGTTCCTTCCATCAGAACAGATTGTGGAGACTTTCATGAGGCTGGATGACCGCGTCACATCACCGGCATAAGCATCCCTGATGGATTATATCGACAGAACATGGATTCGAAGCAGGTGCGTTAAAATAAGGGGTTGGAAGAAATAACTATTTGTATAATGTAGCATATATATATTAGTTTTGAAATCATATTTTTTCGAAAATAGCATACAGTGTAATCCGATATTATTTTACTATAAAGTAAAACCTAAAAACGATGTTATTATTTAGTCGCATTACTAATTCATTCTTTGTTTCTCTACAGAACTTTCCCCGTCAGCTCGTGGTCCATTTTCATGTCGGCTATTAGAACCAACAACGACGTAGAAGGGTGGCACAACCGGTTGAATTCCCGAGTCAACATCAGGGGTCCCGTTCCATTTTATCTGTTGTTGCAGGAGCTCTTCAGGGAAGCCACCGCGATCCCCCTTCAATCAAAGATGGTTTGCGAGAACAAGCTCGCAAGATACCAGCGCAAGAAAACACGGGACATTCAGAGGGAAGTCTTTCGTTTGTGGGGACAGTATACAGATGGTGAGGTTTCAACCTCCCAGCTGATGCGGAGGATAGGACGTTTGTTACATTGAAAGTGTGTTTATGTAGATGAACTGTAGTGTTGTGTTGTGTAGTGTTCTGTAGTGTTGTGTTGTGTAGTGTTGTGTAGTGCTATGTTGTGCTGATGTAGTGCTATAGTAGTGAAGAACATTTTGTTTATAGATATGTATATAGTTTGTAGTGCTGAATGAACATTTTGTTAGTTTATTTCCAGGATGGTCCAGTTATTATCTCGAAATTTCGAGTTAGTAAGTCGAAATTTCGATTTATTAAGTCGAAATTTCAAGTTATTAACACGAAAAAATGAATTTATTTGTTTTGCTTCATGGCCCTAATGCTCTTCCGTATATGATAGATGTGGTCAATCATGTCAATGACTCTGCTGACTCTGTTGATGTGGAAAGAGTTGATATGACACAGACACTTAGCCCTTGACATGATTGATCAGGCTACCAGGAAACTGAATATGTTTGTGTGTGTTTGTATGTTCTGTGTCAGTGTATGAGGATGTGTGTATATTCTGTATGTGTGTCATTCTATTCATGAATATTTACATTTGTATGGCATTGTCACTATAAAGCCTTTTTGAGAGTTGTGTCGTTGATGTTTATTTAAGTGCCATGCATCACGCAACAGTATCAGCGTAGTAATACAACACAGACCTGCGCAATATTTTGTTCCGGGCCAATATACTGAAAGCATTGTTTTAGATAAATTTGAGCAAAAATACATATTTTTGTCAAATAATGTATGATGAGAAAACATGCCATATACTTTGTTTGTAATAAATGTTGAATATAATAAATTGTTGGGGTTTTTTTCAAGCGCATTATGTTGTTTGCTTGCAAAGCTCTGTCGTCCAAATAGATCATAAATACCATACAAAAACAGTTCAATGCTTAATTATGAGTATGTATGATGGAGATGATTATCTGTTGATGGATGAGGATATATGATTGTTATTGCTGAGTATGATGATGATGATGTTTGTTTGAAAACAATGATGAAAATGTTTGTTGAAAATGATTATGATGATTGTGAGTATTGATGATGATTTGAATGACGATGACCATAATGATGATGAAAATGATGATGACATTATGATAAGATTATGATGATAAGATTGTGATGATTAGTATAATGATGAGAATAATGATGTTGATGAAGATACTATGATAATGAGATGATTATGATGTTATGATTATAATGATGATGATGATGATGATGATGTTATGAAGATTAGTTTGATGATAAGATGATGGTTATGATTAGTTTGATAATGTAATGATGAAATGATAATATTATGAAGAGATGATGATAATTATGATGAGAGTATGATGATTATTATGATGATGATGATGATACTGATGATGATGATGATGATGATGAAAGACATAGTTTGTGATGATGGTGAAAATGATAGTATGAAAAACATACCGATTGGAATCGATGTATGTATGTGTGTGTGATTATTAATGTATTTATGTATTAAAAATGCCTTAAAAATTAAAATTAAAAAAAAAATCCTTAGATACACAGCCATTTCTCGAAGTTTACCACAACCTGAATAAAAAATAAATAAAAAAAAATAATGAGTGTTTTCCAGTTAGCTCTAATTGTAATGGGACTTCTATGTATATGTTTACACCCTATGGAACACAAGAAGACGACTTTAAAATCATTGTACTACTACATTATACAGTATAGGGTATCAATTGCGCCAATACCTTTAAAAACATTTGGGGTTACCTCCCCTGAACCGCTAATGAACTACGCTTATCGTTTCACAATGGCATGTGTTCGTTTTCTGAGAGAATGAACGCAACTACTGATCTCAGGACACGAAATGTAAGTTACATTTATTTTGAGAAAATAATTGAGTGTGTGCGTAGATCTAGAATGTCTAGTGGATTCTTACAAAAGTTTGCAAACATTTTTTTCCATACCCTTTTGAAACTAAAAAAAAATAGTTGACATCAAAGTAAATAATTGATTTTCAAAATTGATTTTCGAAATTAAAACATGTTTTAAGTACAATTTATCTGATCTTATAAGGGATTCTTTTTCACAAATCAATACGCAACAACGGTATTGTGACGTCACATTTTTGCGCCATTTTCAGATTATTTTTCAAAGAGGTCTGCAAAAAAAATCTCAACCAATCAGAAAGCCGCATTCTGCGAACAAACAATGGGAAATTAATTATTTTGATAGTAACATTCTTTACCATTTTTTTTTCTTTCTTTCAGAACCAGTTTACCAGTGATTTCTAAAATGGATCAATTAAGTTGAGGATGAGAATGGCATACATTTACGTTATGTTACGAGTGGTAACGTAAATAAGATCCTGAAGTGACGGGAACACATTCATTTATTAATTAGGAAAATGTTTAAAATATTGCAAACCATGACAATTAAATTACTAATATTAAAAGAAAAAAATGTCTTCAAACAGTAAAATAAAACATAAACATTTTACCGACAAATCAGTGTAACGTAAATATCAAATTTAGTAACGTACATGTCTGGGGATATAGGCTAGGCATAGGAAGCGAACGGAGAGAGCTAACCATGGCACAGGATGTGATGAACTTTAGAAACAGTAGAGTGTTTTGAACAGTGAATATAGTGTGAACTTCTGCTATCGGCATCGGAATAGTTTATTGGAATAGTTTACTTGAATTGTTTATTAATTTGATAATCTATAGTCATAATGAATTCTTTTTTAATATCTTCATTTATATTCATTTAACTCTCTCTCTCTCTCTCTCTCTCTCTCTCTCTCTCTCTCTCTAATATGTAAATTTATGTCATCTTGTAAAAATAAATGTATTATATATATGTAAAATTATATAGGGAAAGGGCTTAATATAAGTTTGATAACTTGTGCCCAATTCCCATGTATATATTAAGATACAATAAAATATGTTTAAATCAAATGGGGATATATAAAATCATGTTTTTTTTTTGTCCGGATGGAAACGCGCGGGGGGTCTTACTTTGGGAGGAAACCGGGACCCATGTGGTCGGGCAGGTGACCCAAGTTCAAGTTCAAGTTCATTTATTACTTTGAGTCTTACGACTCATCAGTGTAAACATATGATATACAGGATATTTACATATATACAAAATGTTAAATTGGTCACAGGATAATGAACAAAGCAATAATATAATATAATAGTAACATCAATCAATATTATTATTGCAATATATATATATATATATATCTCATGCTTGTGATCGGCACTTATTTGCCGCTAACAGATATTTCCCAAGATTACACAAGTCTTTAACATTATTTGTATTAAGTAATTGAGTAAGCTTATATACACTTGGATTATTTCCATACCTTTTTACGTCCGATCTGGGAGTCGAACCCCGGCCGCCTAGGTATAAGGCAAGTATGTTACAACTGTACCACCCGACCAACCTATTCGTCTTAGTTCTCAATATACGTTTTAAAATAGTTTTATCGAGGTTTTAGAACGTTATCGCTTTTTCCGGTTTAAGATCAAATAGTTAACTTATCCTTGATGGCTCTGATATGCTATTTCATTATGTTTATTTGGAAATGCCGCAAGAACGGAATGCAATGTGTGGTTTCTTATGCAAACAAAATAAATTTTTATTCAAATTCGATTCATTCATTTATATATATTTTTTTAATTCATTTGTTTATTTTTTTTTTTTTTTTGCGGAATCAGCGCAATGAGCGAATGAAGGCCAGAAATCTCTGTGTTAATTGTATTGGTGGGGAGAAGATACGTATTGACGTCACCGAATCTCTAGCTAGTTGTTGGTTTTTTTTATAGAGAATAAACCAATTATTATTTGTATATAATTTGAAATACGACAGCCAAATATATTGCAAAGTCTTTTTTTAATTATTTGATATGTAAGTTTTCTCATCTCATTAAGGCATTTATCCAATATGCTTATTTTCATGTGAACGCTGCAGAGATAACACGCGTTGATCTGTCAGATTATGAAATAATGTCTGCGAATTTATTGGTACACCATAATTAAAACCAACAGAATGTTGAACATTTCAGATAGCTGCAAACAAACTACACATCTAGATAAATCTAGTATGAAAATACACGTGTATAAGATTCATAAGGCTTATGGAACTTGTGCAAGTCTAAAGCATTTTCTTAACCCTGATTGTTTACAAGCATTGTGAAATAATTCGGCTTGCGCTACGTGAGGTAGGAGCAGAAAACCGCCAATTTTAGTCAGATTAGTATTTCTCTTAGCTGTCACGTCACCAGAAAGTAGTTGTCTGGTACATAACGTGTAAATATAAATTTAGTTTAACAGAGCATTACCTGTAGAATATCGAGTTTGAATATTTGCAATGGATTCATCGGGCGTGGCTGTTCAAATGCAGGGGCCCCCGCCAAATGCCCAAGGACTACCCCCGGGCCTGCAATACTTAGCGGGCCTGAATGAAATCAACATTCACCAACATTTGGACATATTAGAAGGTAAGTCAAACGATAGTTTGCAATTTCTTGTGTCATTTTGTTTGAACAGTGTGTTTAGGCCTAAGCTTATCGGTATCACAAATGATGTGTTTTCAAATAAATCTTGATGTTAGAACGCGTACCCGTATGTGTGCTTCTGTGTTTCTCAATTCATGAACCGTTTGTGAAAAGCTACAAAATTAAGTCGCGGAGTTAACGTTGTGTAGGACCTTTAAAGTTTAGCTCTGCTTCTGCATGATCAAAAAATTCAAGATCTGCTACCGATGGTCAATAACTAGGTCAGGTCAGTTTGATGGGTGTACCTAATGAGTGACCAGGGAGTAATGAGTGTCCAGGGAGATACTTTTCACGCCCAGGAATTCGTTAATGAAGATTTTTTGAATTTTTTTTCTGTAACGTACATATTGTCCCATTATCTACCACCATGTAAAATCTCACTTCGATCGGACCAGTGCATATTATTAAAATGCACCGATGAAGTTGCAGTGCAGCGTGCACTCGGGTGTCCCGGGCGTATTTTACACGCCCAGGAAGTCGTTGATTTAAATTTTTTGATTATTTTTTCTGAAACATACAGATTAAACCTTTATCTAACATCATGCAAAATTTCACTTCGATCGGACGTGTGCATAATACAAAATTTTACCATTAATCTTACGAAGTTACGATGAAATTGTCCTGTATTTCGGCTGCGGTCAGCACGTGAGTGTCCAGGGCGTATTTTTCACGCCCAGGAAGTCGTCGATTTATATTTTTTGATTATTTTTTCTGAAACATACATATTATACCTTTATCTAACATCGTGCAAAATTTAACTTCGATCGGACGAGTGCATAATACTAAATTTTACCATTAAATCTTACGATGTTACGATGAAGTTGCCCTGTATTACGGCTGCGGTTGGCACATGAGTGTCCAGGGAGGTTTTTACACGCCCAGGAAGCCGTTGATTTATATTTTTTATTATTATTTCTGTAACATACAGATTATACCTTTATATAACACCATGCAAAATGTCATTGCGATCGGACGAGTGCATAATACTAAATTTTACCATTAAATCATACGAAGTAGTGTACTCCAAGGATTGGAAGGGAAGTAACTCTATTGTTAAAATAAGAATGTTACCAGACTGCGATGAGGACGCGGTTCTACAAAGAGTCCATTATTTATTTATTTTATAACGAGTATAACTAATATATTGGCTATATGTAACACATTTACTTTATTTTTTTGACTCTCCATAATTTTATTTTATTTCTTAACACTAAGATATTGTTTATGATAAAGTTTTTCAAGTATAAAATCAGAATATACTATTTGGAATAATTTCCTCACTTTGCATTAAAACATTATTTATTTGATTATAGATGAAGATGTAATTTATTATAAAACTTATATTATGTGTATTTTGTACTGAATAATGTCACAATGTTTGATGATGATTTAATATCTTAACCAATTTCTGCATTGTACTTTGCATAATAGTTATTGTTGTAACTCATAATTGATTCATCTATATTCATGTACCGGTATTATTTTTTATGATATTTATTTATTAAATGTTTGATAATAACTTAATATCTTAACCAATTCATGCATTTTAATTTGCATAGTAATTATTGTAAGTCATGATCTATTCATCTTTATTAATGTATTATTTTTTATGATATTTTTTTATTGAATGCCTTTACATGAGTTATATATACTTACTGTTTTAGACTTTTAGTTAATTTTTGTTGTTGTTATTACTGTTATTGATAAATTGTTCAATTGGATATTTATATAATTACATTTTTTAATAAACTGCTGTAAAACTATTCTAATGTGAAAAATTCTGACAGGATTGCCTGATAATAATGCTATGTACAGTGTGATTTTTGTTTTTAATATGCAGCATTATTTCTTTTAACAGTATAAATATAGGAGATAGGTACATATAAAGTTAAATGACTGCATCGGGAAAGATCACGACATATAAATGTTTGGAATGAATTCAAATATACTTGATCGATTAGAAGAAAAAACATTTTTAATATTATATGGATAAATGGAGCATTTTGGATTAAGTTTTTTTATTATAGGAAAATAGTATGAAAAGAAGGGGTTGGGGGATAGGAAGTGATGATTAGTCGAATCTTCCCGACCTACTCAAGAAGTTTTGCACAACTTTGGCGATTTTTACATTGTCAGTTGAGGAGATATTCGTGTCACCATTGCAAAGTATATTTACATTAACAGGACCGTACCAGGTTAAATCAGCAATAAGAGTTCCTCTTAACTTCCTCCTTTGTCATTAAGAAATAAAATTTAGAATCATAACAGTAATTTAGAAAGTCAGCATTCACTGTTTTGTCATGATTATAAAGTTTTTGATGTTCTTGGTTATAAAAGATATATTTGCCTAAAAAATGGGATTCTGTTTCAACGTCGTAAGAATTAAAGTATACAAGTAAATTAAAACAAATACATGTACACATATGTAGATGTTTCTTTCGTGTAAGTATATTATTTTTTTTTTTTCTCTCTCATTTCAAACATTGATTGTTAACACAGCAAGGAAGTATAAGTACAAGTAGTACAACATAGAAAATGATACATTAATGTATTAAATAAAGGTATTAGACAACAGACTTTTAAGAGAAATTAAAGGAAGAAAAAAAATCATATCTAACAAATGACTCTTTTGAAATGCGTGTATATTATAATCATATAAATTAGAGAGTTTGAAATCTGAAATGAAATACAAATAAAACAGTCAACTGGCATTGGAAACTGTCCTATATCCAATAAACAGTTCTTCAAAATCTATTTCAAAGTTTGAAACTCGAAATGAAATACTGATAAAAACTTGTTGATATAATGATATAATGATAAAAAGAACGTGCATATGGGATAAGAATGTGAAATGGCATCGAAAACTGTATGAAATAAATGTTTTACATGGAGTGTACAGAGGAGTCCGCGTGTAAAAAATATTATAATCTGTCAAAATGTATTGCAGTATTTCAAAGTTAGAGTCTGCAACCAAATTGTGAATCATGATACGAGATTCGTATCAAATAATAGAAAAAACGGTCGATGGATTTTAACTGAAATAAAAGGTGATAATTCGTGCCATTTCGGGAAGATAAATGTGTACAAGTTTGTACATGCAGGGACATACTATACTCCTACATTTGTTTAACCAAGGACAGATCAATTAAAAATCTTAAGTCCCTTATATCCAAAATAAAAAGGCCACTGATTTTATTTTTTATCCGACCATATTGGGCTGATACCTAGTGTGATTAGAACCATCTTCTTGGGATCTAGATAAACCCTACCCTACCACATTGTTCCGACAATAAACGATCAGTACCTCTAAAAACGGCCCTTTTCAAAGCCGACCTCTTCACGAAATGTGTTAAAAAATCTCGAAAATGCACAACTTAAATCGATAGAACTTACACTTCAAAAAGCCAATTGGTGGTATTACGTAGTCTTCAATAACAGTAATTGATGATTATTCACTCGGGCAACAAATGGTCATTTTTGTACACGTGTTGTTGCAGCAGTACAAGATGCAGAAAATTACATTTGGTAATAAGATGACTTGTTTTTTTCATGTTTCTGGTAGCAACAAAATATTCTTTTTATATTAGAATAGAAATAAGCAAACTGATGGTGAGGGACAAACAGCACGACACCTAATTTGTTAGTTACGTGACTCCGCCTACTGATGGCTTTCGTTACCTGTCACTCGTCTTCCATTGAACACAAGTGAGGCGGAGACGCGGGTTAGTTGACAGCTAGACAGGCGCCAAAGTTATATAAACTAATCCAATTAGACTACACCGCAGGTGGGCGGAGTCACCGATAGATGATCTTTTTCACTTGACTCGGTCAATTATTGTTTTATAAAATATTAATGCATTTATTGATCACTTCGAAATTGTAAGAATGTATTCTTGGTTTTGATGAAATAATACGTTTTTATAATTATTTTATTTCAGGTATCAGATTTGGAATTCCACAATTGACATATTAGAGACGTGTACATAATTTGGTTTGATTTATTTTGTTTAACGTCCTATTAACAGCTAAGGTCATTTAAGGACAGCCTCCCGTGCGTGCGACATACATCCGTGTGGTGAGTGCGTATGTTTTGGGAGGCTGTGGTGTGTTCGTGTTAAGTCTCCTTGTGATAGGCTGGAACTTTTGCCGATTTATAGAAGAAACGCAGAGAATGTCTTTATTCTTCTCTACCAAAAATGGTATAGATATAAATGTTCTTTGTGACATCATGCCAGAAAGATTAGCAGAAATCCGTAATATTTTAGATTCCCATCATCTGAGACAACCTAACTTTCGATTAGAAAATATGCGTATTTCCTTCTTTCCGTCGTCCATCAAACTGGAACGATCCAGATATTAAAGGATTCGCCTACTTAGAAGTTCATTAAAAGAAATATACCTAGGAAATGTCCAATAATAAAGGCATCTTGGTGTGTGGCTCCCGCATGTTAAAAATACTGCATAGCCGTTTGAAGAACCGTGCTAGCTCTCTTAACTATGAACTTTTCAGAGCAAATTTTAAAATTAATTCTCCTGATTATATGTGTGGTAATCCTTGAACGACCCTAAAGGTCCTTGGTTGTTTTTCTATTTACAATTTACATTGTTATAACCTTTCCGCAAAAATCAAACCTCCGACTTTCTCCTATTGGGCGAACCAGAATACGGGCATGTTAAATAAGTCTATAGCCGATTTTAATACATTTATCAGGTATGGCAACGGAGTTATAACGTTACAATTAATTCTATCATAATGCGTTATATTCTATTTGATTTGCAGGAGATTGATAAATAATTGCTAGATTAGCCGAACACGCGGGTTTGTCACTCATTAAAACTATTTATATTGTAAAAAAATAATGTTAGTATTTAACTTGGAATGTATGATTTTCGTATTTATTTTAGAACTCAAAGTTTACGATGTTATTAAACGTTCTAATTACGGAACTGAAACTGTAACTGAAGGAATAATCGTAACTGATGAAATAGTAAGTTTTTATTTGTATTTTATTCCGGGTTGCAATATGTTATATATCAATTAACAGGGACATGTCAAGTTGTTATGTAAACCAATACAATTACCGGTCACACCGCAGGTGGGCGGCGCTCCGGGATTAATTTGTCAGATCACAGGTAGATATAAAATGGCCTGGACAATGAAGTGATCACCTAAGGCTGGATTCAGTAACAAAATACAATAATATACACTCGTCCGATCGAAGTGAAATTTTGCATGGTGTTAGATAAATATATAATCTGTATGTTACAGAAAAAATAATAAAGAAATGTAAATTAACGGCTTCCTGGGCGTGTAAAAACCTCCCTGGACACTCATGTGCCAACCGCAGCCGTAATACAGGGCAACTTCATCGTAACTTCGTAAGATTTAATGGAAAAATTTAGTATTATGCAATCGCCTGATCGAAGTGAAATTTTGCACGATGTTAGATAAAAGTATAATCTGTATGTTACAGAAAAAATAATCAAGAAATATAAATCAACGACTTCCTGGGCTTGTACAAACCTCCCTGGTACTCATGTGCCGAGCGCAGCCGTAATACAGGCCATCTTCATCGTAACTTCGTAAGATTTAATGGCAAAATTTAGTATTATGCGATCGTCTGATCGAAGTGAAATTTTACACGATGTTAGATATAGGTATAATCTGTATGTTACCGAAAAAAAAATAAAAAAATCTTCAATAACGGCTTCCTGGGCGTGTCAAATACGCCCCGGACACTCAAATGCACGCTTTAATGCACCTTCAGTGGTGCATTTCCGTATTATAAAATCATTTGATCGAAGTGAAATTTTGCATGGTGTTAGATAATGATGTTATTAATATGTTACAGAAATTTTTTAAAAAAAATCTTCATTAACGAATTCCTGGGCGCGCCCGACACCCGAGTGCACGCTGCACTGCAACTTCAGAGGTGCATTTCCATATTATGTAAACATTCGATCGAAGTGAAATTTTGCATGGTGTTAGAAAATGGTCTCATAAGTATGTTACAGAAAAAAATATTAAAAAATCTTCATTAACGAATTCCTGGGCGTGCAAAATGTCCCTGGACACTCCCTGGTCACTCATTAGGTACACCGAGTTTGATAATGACGATTGTTCACCAAACGTCACTTGCGTTTAGAAAAATACAGTTTTAGGTTCTGGGAGGTGTATTCCAGAAAGTTTCTTTATTTACTAAGAAGTTGAAAGAGAAAATTGTCAACAAATGTTTTAATCGTCATGATGTCGAAATCTATCGAAAGTCAATGGATGTCGTAATACGGGTAGGCCTAGCCCACTTGTTGACATGGTTAAGCTATAGTCCGTTTCAGACAACATCTTGCAGTAATTCCCCTATATATTAGTCAGTGTTGAATGTCACTATTTTATACATTGCTGAACTTCATGTTAATATGTTTTGGATACAAAAAAATTGATCACGTGTAGATAACAAATTCCTTTTTTTAAGCATTTTTTGAAAGAGCTCTAATCTGTGTCAAAAATGTAAATATGAAACACACCAAAACCACAGCTAAAAGCCAGTTGAAGACAGGCCTCTTGGGCAAGTTTAGGGGTATTGCCGGGTTCAATGGCTGACACTATCAGGCCATCATTAAAAAATTCTTTGTTTGCTGTTGCCTACCCACCCCTTCTAGGAGTGGGTAGGTAGGTAGGCTTTTTTTTTTTTAAGTTGAGACATTTTATAGCATAATTTTGTGAAATATTACAATATAGTGTGGGTATTGCACAAAAAATATAAAAATACAAAAACATAAAAATATGTTAAAACACAACAAAACTGAAAATGACACGATATGAGAAAATTGTTAATAATGACATTGGATGGAATGGATTTTTTTTAGATCTGGACTAGTAGATATTGATAGTGTGGGTATTGCACAAAAATATAAAAATACAAAAATATGTTAAAACACAACAAAACTGAAAATGACACGATATGAGAAATTGGAATGGATTTTTGATAGTGTGGGTATTGCAAGCAATGTTCATATTGCAATATTTGGGGGCATATTGCGATATGTTAAGAAATTTTGTCGATTTAACATGTTACAAAAATGTACAGGAAAACGGACAGATATAATAAAACATCAGGTAATCAAGTTTCAATGACAAATTTAAAAATGACAAACTGTATCTATCTATCCCTAAAAATTATCACAGCAAACAAGTTTAATTTGGCTGATATACTTTTGCTATAACATTATTTCTAAATAATTAGTTAAACATTGTGGCGGGAAACTTTACATCGTCTTTCGCCAAAGTATCGACAACATCATTACACATCCGATCTTTTTCTGAAAGATATTGAAAATATCAAACTGCAAATACGAATATATTAACAACAGCACCGTACACGGATGCATAATACGCCCGTCGATACACATCAGACCACAAATTGTCAAATTAAAGTACAGAATTTAATTAATAATTAAGTCGTAAATTTTAAAACAATCGGTCGACATAGAGATCCAAATCTTCAGACAAGGTACCTTCACTATATTCAAATTAAAGTCCATTTATCATTTTAATATGTGCATCTCGGTTTCTTCATAGGTTCTTATAATTATATATTAAAAAGGACCTCTCTTTACACGATACATTGTACACCCCCCACCCACCCTTCGCATGTTAAACCTTTAAACAAAGGACGAAAAAATTCTAAAACTCCGACACAGTAGATACACATTAATATTAAAGTTGATGCTTCAATATATTGATTCAAACTACTTTTTAAAAAAAATATCAGAGAACAATAATACACTGAGGTTAGTCTTTTGCATGTTTACATTTTGTAGGCTAACCTCTACCACAAAATGTGACTTACCTGTGAATTTTTGCCCTGTAGCATCCTTGTGTTTCGCAAATTTCGACAATTCGGTCGCTGACGACATCAGGACACTGAAGGCGTTCCTTTTACTAGTACTAGTCGGGTTACTCTCGGATTCTGTCGTTGTGGTAGATTTTGATCACTTTAAAAGTCGCATATTTCAAAGTGTTGTCGAGGTTTTGGGCTACCTTGATAGCCTCATCCATATGGGGGTGGAAGACAGTGATCGAGTTTTTTGCCGCAAGAGATAACTCAACCACATCTGTTTTCCCCGGCAGTGACGGCGAGTGTGTGCCGGTATGTAATAGCTCATCAAGCACTTCATTCCACATGTCCCCGACACCAAACTCCATAATATAGTTGTTCTTGTTATGTTTATGCATATCTGGTTCTCCTTCATACACCAAACTACAGCACAGCGATACGTAATCATTGCTGACTGCAGCCAACTTTCGTTTTAGCGTAGCGACGTCCATGGCGGCTCCGAGCCCACAACGTCAGCAAGGTGCTTTGCACGCTTTAACAACTCGCTATTATAAAGCGTTTGAGCGACGAAGAGTCAAAACTAAAACCGAAACGAATCCGGTAAATCCGGAATCCGGAAATGACGATTTATAAAAAAAAAATGACCGAAAAAAACGTAAAAAATAATTCCAGCGGGACCATTTTTTTTGGGTAGGGCGGCAGCAGCAAACAATTAATTTTTTATTTTAGGCCTGGTATACGTAGCACTCTGAAGCCTTCACTTCACGAACGTCTTTAAGGCTTTCAAATGGATGTTTGAAAGAGGTTATATTACTTACTGTAATACTTGACCTAATGTTCTTATTAGATAAAGTAAAGATTTTTTCGGCATAGCCGTATAATTTTCTTATAATGGCTCCGGATATGACGCAACAGGTGGCGCTACTGGTCAAGATGGAGTATGTGATTGGTTAATGCAGCCGTAAATGCAAAATGCAGATATGCAGTTAAAAACGAAACAATGTTAATTAAGATTGAATGCAAGTTGAATAAGTGGATGTATCTTTTCAAATGACATATAAATTAAAATTATATTTGTGATTCAAGTGCAGTCTTATTATCACCAAAAAAAGATTCAAACTGAAATAATTTTGTTATTCGTGCTGTAAAACATAAGTTCGTTATTTTTTTACCGGCAGTTTTACATTATAACCACCAGCAATAAAACTATGCCGTTTATCTTTTTTAAAGATATTTCTTGTTTAACTGTAAAATGATCTTTGTTTATCAAAACAGGAAGTTTGATTTGTGTGAATAATATTCCGAGTGTAATCCGGACCGGAATTCAGTAATTAACAAAAAATAAGGAAAAGAGACAAAAATACAAAACTGCAAATCTTTAAGTGCTTGGTTACTGAATAAAAGATATTTGTGAAAAATTTTCATTTCTTCTTTACTTCGAAACCTGAATGTCTGCATTCCTTAAAATAGGCAGGTGGGAAGCTTTAGAATGACCATTGTTTATGAAATCAAAATGATCAAGTTAGTTTGGCCATTTTGGAAAATATGGGGCAAATGGCCCCATGGCCTCCTCCAGAGTTATCCATATTATGTAACAGCATTTTCCACCTCTAAAACATAAATTCCTGAATACTGTATGTAATATTGTCAAGGTCATGTCAGGTGTAGTTTTTTTTTTTATCTTTTATCGGCCTGCAGTTAAAATGTTATCTTGAGTGAATAAGTCTGTAATGTCTTTGCGTAGTAAGTATATAATATATAATATGTATATATATAACTTAGCAACACAAATGACGAAGGAAGACAACATTTTGACTCGTGCCCTGACCGGGCCTCGAGCAACACAAATGACGAAGGAAGACAACTTTTTGACTCGTGCCCTGACCGGGCCTCGAACTCATGATCTACGGCACCCAATCGCCTAGCCAGAAATACCCGGCGATTGGGTGCCGTAGATTGTGAGTTCGAGGCCCGGTCAGGGCACGAGTCAAAAAGTTGTCTTCCTACGTCATTTGTGTTTCTAAGCTATATATCTATTTATTAGCACAATGTATCATATGCACTATGTGTTGGTGATCCGTATCATCAGCCATACGTCAATTGTGACGTCATAATATGATCATGATGTGACGCTTATGGAATTAATGGTGCAATGAATTTGCCATCTCCCAGTGATCAAGTCCTCCACATTTTGACTTCAAAACCTGTCAAAATGTAAGTTTTTTGAGTTATGTGATAAAAAGTATCCTAAATTTGTTCTCGTTTTATGAGAATTTTGAAACTAGCCTCTCGCTGGCCAAGGCTCGCAGAAATATGATCTCGGAAGAATTGTTTAACAAAATCTCGTATGAAATGTAATTTTTTTTAGATACAGCATGACGTCACAATAGCTCATTACTAGTGTGTTAGGTATTTATGACATCATTCTATATTTACCATTGTATGGCACTGCCACTATTTAACCCTACTAATTCAGTTGCGAGTTCACCAGCTTATGAACTGCCAGCTGATATTTGAATTTGAAAATTTCAAAAAAAAATCGCACAACAAATAAAAAATCGCAGATGGTAAATATAAGCATATTGAACGGCTTTCAGTTGGCATTCATAGTCAATATGAATGCCAACTGAAAGCCGTTCAATGCTTAAATGACGTCCTAACATGTACACAGGACATGTGCCAGAAATGTGACAATTGCTATCTGTCATCAGCTGTCTACACAAGGATATATTTCTTGCGTTTGAAACACTTGATTAAATATGACGTTTTGTATAATTTTGAAGCTGTGTTGATATTATATATATATGGAAGCTATAATTAATTCATAGAATGCAGAATCTATTTATAAGAAATAAACTAACTAATTGTAAAAACATATATTATATGATTACTCATGTATCATTTCACTAAGTACTGCCCTTCACAATATATTAATACTGTCACCGGGAGTAGACTGACCAGCATCCGGCCTGAGCCTGTTGCTATATATACACCTCTGCCCTTATGGGGATGGGGCACGATAAGGGATATTTATTTTATTGTAAACTACAAATCGATTTAGAACAATCCTTTTTAGCTCACCGGTTACGAGTAACCGAGAGCTAATATTATGCTGTCACCCCGGCGTCGGTGTCGGCGTCCCACCCCAAAACTTTAAAGTTTTTGGAGTAAGTTTTTGGAAAGCTTGTAAGTCCAAAAGTATACACCTCATGCCCTTCTAATTTGGTTTCTACATTCATTAGAGGTCTAGGAATGATGTTATGGCAAAATCATGCAGAAAAAAATTGTAATTTTTTCGCATTTATATTATGGCAAAATCATGCAAAACAAATGTGTGATTTTTTTTTTCAGCATTTTACAATTCAGTGGACTTACATTTTTTGACACAAAAAGCCACTTTTAAAGATTTTAGGGGTTAGTTTTGGAAAGCTTGTAAGTCCACACCCTTCTTATTTGGTTTATACATCCATTAGAGGTCTAGGAGCGATATTATTTGACATACAATTTCAAAATGACATGCTTATACATACATAAAAAATGAATACATAGTGTGATTGCTGCCACCGGTGAGCTTTCGCAATCATTGATTGCACTTGTATCTCCCCTGCCAAAAGGGCAGTTTATTATATAAAATGAGCTAAATTTGAAATGCCATGTTCGATTCATTGACAGACCTGTACTTGACACATGCATGTCCATCTGTCCCATTGTATGAAAGTATATATGAAAATTCTTTAGACAATATGTCTACAGAAAATTGAAATCACATAGCCTAAGTCATTTTTCCATAGACCCATTTTGTAAACATATTGTTGAATAGCATAACTGTCACGCAAACGCTTGCATCATCCAGTAATAACACGCTGTTATAGGTAAAATAAACTCTATTGTAAGCTCTGATTTCATATGATCATTTGTCAGAAAATATTGGAATGTTGTTTACATGAATTGTAATGTATGTCAGGACTCAAACTTTTCATAGCCAATGGGGCCAACACTTTGAAATTTTACATAGACCGACCAGGTTTTCTATAGCCTCTGGCCATCGGACCACCTTTACTTTCGAACACTGCTGTCCGGCGTCAACTTTTCTATTGAAACAACCTCTCAATTAACAAGCTTGGCTAGCGCTGTCATATGTTGTTTAGTGTTCATTTTGCAAATCCGAATAATCCTTCTTTATCTTTATAGCTTAAGCTACAGTAAAAAATCTAAGTATTAAGTGGGGTTCACCCTGGACCCAAAATTCATGGGCCATTTTGACAAGATTTCAGAAATCGTATCGACCAAAACATAGAAAATTGAAGAAATTTGTGAGTTTTGATTTTTGGTGCATTATTTTGGAAAATATGGGGCAAATGGCCCCATGACCCCCTCCAGACTTATCCCTGATTAAGTGTACAGGTGTAGTAGAACCTCTACACACCAACCTTACACATTACACGAGTATAATTTAGCTCAGGTTTAGACAGATCGTTTTGGAGAAGTGGTTCATTATCATCTGCTTTTGATCTGTCAGGTCCTGACATGATAATTGCATGATCAGATGCATGTATATGACATTTTGTGAATTTGAAGCACTGTGTTCATATTACAATCCATAGAATGCAGAACCCATAACTAATATATTGCTCTAATACTGATTGCAAATTTATTTTCTTTCATTAAATATTTCACGATGCTGGCCGGATATTATCACATTAATGCTTTAATGGGGCACACTAAGGGTTATTTATTTCGTTGCAAACTGGAAAGATAAATAAAAATATATGTAAGAACATTAATTTTAAAAACATTAACCAGCTCATATATACCAGCATTTATCAGGATATCAATTCTTATCTACTATTTAGCCACTGGCCTCCGTATTTACTATTCTTGTCCAAAGTCCGCTGCAAAACCCATTTTGGGCCTCATGCAAATTAGATGGGAAATTCTATTTCTTTGGGGTAAAGGATTAAATTATTTTGATGTTGCATGATAGATTGGTTTCTGATATTGACATAAACACATGTAATTCAAATCTCAGGTAAATCTACAGGTGAAAAATTTAAAGACAGCCTGTATGAAATGGTCCCTAATTGACTATTTCATTTACTGCAAACACATTTAGCTTCAAAATGAAGGAAAGCATAACATGTATTTGTATTAACAAAGACTCGTGTTCTCATGTTTTTAAATTTTTCATATTATTGAGTCTCTTGTGACTGGGCAGGGATCAATCTAGGGATTTTTTACTACCGTTTATGGGTAGTTTCCCCTCAGGATTTTGTTCCATTTTTCCCCTCAGACTTCTGTTAAATTCACTGAAATATTGTATTTTCCCTTATTTTTATGGCAATAATATTCCCAAATACTCCAGATTTGCTTTCCTAATTAACCAAATATTTGCTGTTTTTACTTGGAAAATGTGTTTTTAAAGCAAAAAACTGACACTTTGCAAGGTTTAAATTTCCCCTTTTCAGAACTGATTTTCCCCTATGGTCCAAAAAGGGTAGTTTCCCCTAAATTCTAGATTAATCCCTGCTGGGTGTGCATGGGTTATAGTAATGATTGAAGATAAGGATTCCATATTATTCAGGCCCTGAAATTGAGAATCCAGGTAATAATTAGATTTTTGTAAAATTAATCTTGAAGTTAAAAGATACCAAATGCTTATAAATTGTATACTGTGAACTAGGGATATCCCCATTACACCTCTTATGCAAATTAAGAATGTACTTAAATACTGGTGTAAGTAAATAATAAATTTAACCTCTACCAAGGATTGTATATTAACTCTTTACCACCTAATGACTACGTATGACGCCCCTGCTATTTCCCCAAAAGCTATACTTGGTGAAGCCCTAGAATAATTAATAGCTAACTGAAAAAATTAAATTAATTAATGATTTAAAACACTGAGAAGAAAAGAATTTATTGTTGAAGATATGATTCCCATACCCCAAATTAATCATGAGAGTCTCCAGAATTGAATTATAGTTTGCAAATCCAAAAATAAAGTTTCACTTCAACTCATATTTACAGGTAAGTCAGCGAGCTCTACAAAAAGGTGGCAAATTTGAAATGTCGTCATTAGGGATACAGGTAGGGGCGTCAGATGTCGTCATTAGGTGGTAAAGTATAGGGAGTGCTAAGTGGTATAGAGTTAAAGGATGCTTGTTGGGAACAATGAGTGCGTGCATGTATGTATATTTACATTTTGGTAGCAAATTAAAGCCGCGATATGAACTAAGTAAAAAGATTTGCAGTCTATGTGAGCATAATTGACACCCAAAACATGACATCAATCCATGCCGCGCATGAATATATTCACCCACCGGAACTAAAGTGTAATTGTAACTAACGTAAACAATCATATGGCTAGGACTACGTCGTTTTTTTATGTTAATTAAAAAGTATCAGAAAGAAATTTTATACAATGTGTTACACAAATAATAAAAAGAATTGAACAGTCTGTTGTTGTTTTTTTCGTATTATTTTAATGCATTTTTTTGTTTGCCAATCTGCACATGACAAATGAATTTTGAAAAAATAGGCTGTTCCATTTGTCGAAACCCATTGATGAAGACGCTGAATATTGGCATTTTTTTATGCTAACTCAATTTTAGTTTTCAAATATAACAAAAACATAAGTCGAGAATGTAAATATAAGCATTAAACTGTCTTTTTTGGTGTCTATGGTCGATATAGATGCCAGAGCTTTGCAAACAAACGTGTCATAATGTGCTTCGTTTGTTTGCAAAGCCCTGGCAGCTATATCGACCATAGACACACAAAAAAAGAGTTTAATCCTTAAATGTAAAAACTGGGTAAACGTAGCAAAGTTGAACATTTTGAGCTAATTTAAGTTGGTCATCAGGTTTGATGGATTTGTGTTTTCAAACATGTAGATTTATTGATAAGTAGTTTCAAATTGTGGAAAAAAAAGAGAAAAAAACTTTTGTTTGATATATATATATAGCAAGAGTGTTCTTGGGAATTTTTTTCTCAAAATGTGTTTATACAGGCCGGCATGTTGTAGAACTACATTCGTGACTTACTTAGCAACGATATAATTTGAGACTGTGTACACTCAGTCTACATGTTATAAATAGACTATCTCAGTCCGTACATTTTGTAATACCTTCCGAGTCTCTGGGCTTTTTCTTAGGGTTTTTGGGGCCGTTAATGGGCCCCATTCCCAATTGGAATTATTTCATTTTAAAGCCAAATTCCCAAAATTTTCTGTTTACTACTAAAAAAAATTTTTTTCCAATTCACCAATTTTCTTCCCAAAATGAGACAAAAAGACCCCGTCTCAAACCTGTGAGAAAAAACCCTGTTACTTTTGGAAGTTGAAGGCTCAGTTACTGCACTCTTACTTTGTCTGATGTCATTGGCCTTTTGTTTCATCTCCTTTCACCGTTTCATGGCCATGGGTGTAAAAACAAATCTTAATCACTGTATTATATAGCCTCAAAAGGGTTATGTATAGTTAAGTAGCAACCAAAAATCCTCTAGACAGGCAGTGTAAGTCTGAGCTAAACATCAACTAGCCCAACCAATATAGGGAAAAGTCATGACCTGAAAGTTGAAGATTAATAAACAACATTTTCAGAAAGGCTTATCTGTTTATATCGGGGATCACCACAATTTCAAAATGATGGGCGGAGGAAATTTTTTTGAAAATTTCTTCTGAACATGTACTTTTGTGGATGTCATGCAGCAACGCGGTGCGACGTTTCGAGAAACGCCATCAATTACCGGTATAACATTAAGAATAGAGATTTAATTATGTTTTATAGATATGCATTTTAATCATTTGCTCACTCTCTGCCATATATATCTTTTAAATTAAAACAAAATAACAGCTTATACCATTACTTGAAAAAACTACAAACATACATTCCTCATTTTGACAATCATCAATTTATTTTCATAAAACCATTTCAACCTCAGTTCTTCAATATCACAACATTGAATAAAACAAACTCAAATAGGGGAGATAATATGATATTGAGTACATGTCTATCGGTTTCCATTTGAGTATTTTCTGCTTATTTGGTGTTTTTTTGGTGGTTAATATATAAATTAACTTTCTAAGTAATTTATGAACTGCAAGTACATGTGTGGCCTAGTTGAACTTTTAGCATACTGTACATGTCAAAGCTATCGGCCGGCTTATATTAAATATCATGGGCAAATCGTTAGCCTGGGCTAGCTATATATAGTAAATACTATGGCTATAAATTTTCATTCTAATTGCAAGCTGAAAATTTGATGGCCCTGGATGTTGGCCTAGTAGATTTTCATATACACATCCTAAGTTCTATATTTCTTTGAGGCTGCAGCCTTCTTTGTTGTTTTAGATAGGCCTAGACTCATGCAAGACGCCATCTTGGCAGACTTCACTTCATCACAGGGTCGCGAGAATGTTTGGATAACAGCAACTAATTTATGCATGAAAATAAAATGCACAAAAGATGAAGTCAGTTATCAGTAATAAACAGAAGCAGACTAGAAAATTCCGGAACATAAATAGGCAGTTCAAATTGGGAAAATTCTGTCTATATTGGGGAAAAGTGGGAACGATACCACTAATCAGGCAGGAATCTTAAATGTATCAATCCCGGTTTGGTATCAAGTGGGGAGCAGTATTAAGAAGGATCAGTTTTGGGAAGTACTGCACTACTGCAGTTTCTATTGGCCAGCAGCCAAACAAGCATATATATACAGCAAGTGACTTCAATGGGGCATTCCTTCGTTCAGACATCAGAAACATGCACAATTTCTATTGAAGAAATCTATGTCAGGACGGTGATTATATGTGTTTGTGCCAACAAGTAGTGAAATTAACACCGAAATGTACAGGGAAAAGGCGTATTGTAGACAAATGTTGTATGTCTTTGTGGTAATTAGTGATACTTCGGGTCGATTTAAGAACTTTCATGACTTAATACTCAAAGAATTTTGGTTTATCCGGAGATTACAACCGACGTATTAATGTTAACTTTTCCTACCTGGAAAAAATATATATTTTCCAGGCAGTTTAGTTTTGACAACCTAAACTTTATTCAAACAGAAGAATGCCCCTTTAAATATAAGTTAAGGTATTTTATAATAATTTTAAAATGTGCTGAGTGACCATTTGAGTACTCATATTCATTGTTGATAGGACTTCCTTGATGACTGTACACTTAATATAATTGATTTTCAGTGTTATTTTAATCCAGACTTAAATGCCTCTATCTGGTTCAATTGTCCTTTTCCGTAATAATTTTAAATGTGTTTAGTGTATAGATGCGTGACTTTGTTTTTGTCACAGTTGGCAGTTGATCATGAGATTTTATCAATCAAATGGGACACGATAAGTCCTTTTGTTATAAATACAAAACGTAGTTGATCATTTGGAAGATCTAGAACCGCTAATTAACATATGTTTAGCTTGTTAGATAAAGATAATTAATCTCAGAAGTACCGTACGTATGACAATGTGTATGATATTCCTTAATAAAGTATGCGTGTAATTTCATTATCACAACTTTATAATTAAAGTATTGTCAAACTACTGTTGTGGAATGAACTGTTCTTTACAATAAGTCAGGTCCTTAATTATGACTTAATATGCTCAACTCATAAGAAGTTGTGTTTGTTTTATATTGAAAATAATAAATAACTTAATAACTATCTTCAGCTCAAAAAGTCTCCTGTACCATATGGTCAGCATGGAGGACAGAGCCTTCCCTACCATATCCTGTTATCTAAGACTATATATATATTATATAAATAGTGCCCTTGTCTGAGGGGAATATGGAGGATTGTTTCCCCGAGGGAACATTGTCTTCCCGAGCCGATAGGTGAGGGAAGATAATGTTCTCGAGGGGAAACAATCCTCCATATTCCCCTCAGACAAGGGCACTATTTATTTTATTATACCGAATAGATATCAATTTATCGATATCCTCCTCAAATATTGAGGCAAACCTCTTGGACGTCTGCTCTATGTTTACAAGTTGTCTGTGTCACTGTTGCGTTTGTAAGAATTGTCTCCCTTCTCAATGTTCGGGATTTTCCGTAAGAAACAATCGTGCGTTTTCGGGCGGAGCGGGGAACATTGCAACATCCCACGGCAATGTTGACCGCTGTTTCTGACACTGCATATTGTTTCAGGTCATGTGATTAGGAATTGACCAATAATAAGGCGAGAATCCTACATAAGGTATAATAAATATGTTTATTTATGTAACATAATTATGACAATTTCTATCTGTCATACGTATGCATGCATCACCATGTGGAAGCACAGTAGCTGAGATCTGTCGTTGTTTATCCACATATATGTAATCACATTAGATGGAACAGCCTGGCTATTGTAAATAGTTGGCTATAAAAGAGTCTCTGCTGGCCATTAACCATTAAATATTCATTCAATTTGGACATTTAGGTATTTACTTTGTAAATATTTCATCTTTATAATACATAGACTAATAGAGTTTATCCTATTGGCGCTATCTCACCGGGACAGGAGCTATTGCTCTCCACCCGTCATCGTCATCTGTCGGAGGTTAATCTAGACAATTTTTACTACCGAAATAAGGTAGTATTCCCCAGTGAGGGTGTTTTCCTCATTGAATAAAAACAAATTCCCCATTAAGAGAAAATCCCATAAAACAGGGGAAAATTCTCCAAAACAGGGGAAAATTCTCCAAAACAGAGGAAAATTCTCCAAAACAGGGGAAATTCTCCAAAACAGGGAAAATTCTCCAAAACAGAGGAAAATTCTCCAAAACAGGGGAAAATTCTCCAAAACAGGGGAAATTCTCCAAAACAGGGAAAATTCTCCAAAACAGGGGAAAATTCTCCAAAACAGAGGAAAATTCTCCAAAACAGGGAAAATTCTCCAAAACAGGGGAAATTCTCCAAAACAGAGGAAAATTCTCCAAAACAGGGGAAAATTCTCCAAAACAGGGGAAATGCCCAGAATTATAGCAAATAATTTCCCCTGAATTTCATAATGGGTAGTATTCCTCAAGTCCTAGATTAACCCCTGTCTGTGGCATCGGTAAATAGCTAAGTTAAAGTTTTTATGGGAGGCGTGCCTCACATTATAGCATCAGCTATAGGATTTCATTGCGGAACCAATCTTTTGGTACCTCAAGCGGCTATCTCCGTAATCACGGGAGACAACTCGTACATACCGACACAATACACAACCAATTTATCTCGATAGTAGATCTATATTTTGAATGTTGTAATTGTTTATTATAATTCTCATAAAATCCCCCAAAAGAAATATATTTCATTTTACATCGACTTTGAATGCCACCAGAGCCTATTAATTATAACAAAAACATTATATCTACACTGTAACACATAGTAGGCACACAAGTACATGTACTCGGTCAGTTAGTAGGACAGCTAGTACCCAGGAGACAGAAGGTCGAATATTTTACGCGTATCTGATTGTAAGTAAAAACCAACGACCTGCATGAATGAGAAAATAAATAGATAAAGATGGATTTATATTGAAGACATAATATTTCAACCGCCACATAATGTTTTTATATTTTTATAGGGACGTTTACGCCAGCCATGTAACAATCACCTACGAGTTGTGACGTCAAAACCTCTCGCTTTCATTATATTACCATTCATTTTTTTTTTTTTTTTTGCAGTTTCTTTTGGTTCATATATGATGTAGTTAAACTATATATGCATCTATGAAAAATTTCAAGACTTCAAATAAAGTGTTATTACACGAAAAATGTATATATTTGAGACGTCTGGTGGTAGCTATATAGCCTGTTAACAAAAATTCATCGCAGAGTTCCAAGTGCGAGAAGGGTTGGCAACCGGTATACCCGGTACAAGAACCGTACCGACATTCGTTTCACAAAATACCAGTATTTGCAAGAATAAAAACATTAAAATCTGACGTAAAAAACTCGACAAAACAGTTATTTTGTTCAGTTGTTTCAATCACTTACTAAAATGATGTCGCAACTTTACCGCTATTTTCTATGTAAACATCTATCCTAGTCTAGCTTTACTTGTTAGCTCACCTGCCCGAAGGGCAAGTGAGCTTATGCCGTGGCGCGGCGTCCGTCGTCCGTCCGTCGTCCGGCCGTCCGTCCGGCGTCAACTTTCCATTCAAGCAACTTCTTCTCAATAACCAAAAGGCCTAGAGACCTAATATTGGGCCTGTAGCATGCTGGGGTGAAGGGCTACCAAGTTTGTTCAAATGAATAACGTTGACCTTCATTCAAGGTCACAGGGGTCAAAAAGGCTAAAATCTTTAAACAACTTCTTCTCAATAACCAAGAGTCCCAGGGAGTTGATATTGGGTCTGTAGCATGCTGGGGTAAAGGGCTACCAAGTTTGTTCAAATGAATGACCTTGACTTTCATTCAAGGTCACAGGAGTCAAATATGCTAAAAAAAAATTAGACGACTTCTTCTAAATAGCCAAAAGACCCAGGGACTTGATATTGGGTCTGTAGCATGCTGGGGTGAAGGGCTACCAAGTTTGTTCAAATGAATGACCTTGACCTTCATTCAAGGTCACAGGAGTCAAAAAGGCTAAAATCTTTAAACGACTTCTTCTCAATAACCAAGAGTCCCAGGGACTTGATATTGGGTCTGTAGCATGCTGGGGTGAAGGGCTACCAAGTTTGTTCAAATGAATGACCTTGACCTTCATTCAAGGTCACAGGAGTCAAAAAGGCTAAAATCTTTAAACGACTTCTTCTCAATAACCAAGAGTCCCAGGGACTTGATATTGGGTCTGTAGCATGCTGGGGTGAAGGGCTACCAAGTTTGTTCAAATGAATGACCTTGACCTTCATTCAAGGTCACAGGAGTCAAAAAGGCTAAAATCTTTAAACAACTTCTTCTCAATAACCAAGAGTCCCAGGGAGTTGGTATTGGGTCTGTAGCATGCTGGGGTGAAGGGCTACCAAGTTTGTTCAAATTAATGACCTTGACTTTCATTCAAGGTCACAGGGATCAAAAAGGCTAAAATCTTTAAACGACTTCTTCTCAATAACTAAGAGTCCCAGGGAGTTGATATTGGGTCTGTAGCATGCTGGGGTGAAGGGCTACCTAGTTTGTTCAAATGAATGGCCTTGACCTTCATTCAAGGTCACAGGGGCCAAAAAGGCTAAAATCTTTAAACGACTTCTTCTTGATAACCAACAGTCCCAGAGACCTAATATTTGGCCTGTAGCATGCTGGGGTAAAGGGCTACCAAGTTTGTTCAAATGAATGACCTTGACTTTCATTCAAGGTCACAGGAGTCAAAAAGGCTAAAATCTTTAAACGACTTCTTCTCAATAACCAAGAGTCCCAGAGACCTAATATTTGGCCTGTAGCATGCTGGGGTGAAGGGCTACCAAGTTTGTTCAAATGAATGACCTTGACTTTCATTCAAGGTCACAGGAGTCAAAAAGGCTAAAATCTTTAAATGACTTCTTCTCAATAACCAAGAGTCTCAGGGAGTTGATATTGGGTCTGTAGGATGCTGGGGTAAAGGGCTACCAAGTTTGTTCAAATGAATGACCTTGACCTTCATTCAAGGTCACAGGGGTCAAAAAGGCTAAAATCTTTAAACAACTTCTTCTCAATAACCAAGAGTCCCAGGGAGTTGATATTGGGTCTGTAGCATGCTGGAGTGAAGGGCTACCAAGTTTGTTCAAATGAATGACCTTGACCTTCATTCAAGGTCACAGGAGTCAAAAAGGCTAAAATCTTCAAACGACTTCTTCTCAATAACCAACAGTCCCAGGGAGTTGATATTGGGTCTGTAGCATGCTGGGATGAAGGGCTACCTAATTTGTTCAAATGAATGGCCTTGACCTTCATTCAAGGTCACGGGCCAAAAAGGCTAAAATCTTTAAACGACTTCTTCTCGATAACCAACAGTCCCAGAGACCTAATATTTGACCTGTAGCATGCTGGGGTGAAGGGCTACCAAGTTTGTTCAAATGAATGACCTTGACTTTCATTCAAGGTCACAGGGGTCAAAAGGCTAAAATCTTTAAACGACTTCTTCTCAATAACCAAGAGTCCCAGGGAGTTGATATTGGGACTGTAGCATGCTGCGGTAAGGGGCTACCAAGTTTGTTCAAATGAATGACCTTGACTCACATTCAAGGTCACGTCGATCAAGTATGCTTAAATCTTTAAATGACTTTTAGTGAAAAGCCAAAGTGCAGAGAGACATTATATTGGTCCTGTAGCATGCTTTCAAATAACTGCAGGATCCATATATGAAAAGATCACTGCATTGCAGGTGAGCGATTTGGGCCCATTGGGCCCTTGTAGTTTCGTATCCTTGTTTCTCATTTTTGTTGTGTGTGTTGAAAAGTCGAAATCAGAAATCAATAACTTACAAAAGATTTATTGTCTCTTTAGATGTCATATTTCATATTTTTGTATCAAAATATGTAATTACATCAACGATCACGTGATCCGTCTGTTCACGTCTGATCACATGATCAATCGGTCAAAATGATCCGAAACTGTAGTGTGATGTTTAATTTGTCACTAGAGTATTTATCAACACGAATTAAAGGCAAGTTGCTTACAAGTTGTTAATCTGTTTGTTCACATGTTTGCCTTATTTTTCTTTAATTACTTAGGACTAAACTTTGTTTACGATTAACGTTAGTGATTCAGAGCCTGATCAGACTGCATCATTAGAACGAAGTCATACCCTTTCTACACTGCTCTGAGACAGTTGTCCAGATCTACGTTATCGCAGCTAGTATTTCATAAAAAAAACATGTATCATGGGTCAGTGATAGTATGCTGAAATCCGATCGTTTTTAAACTAA
>NW_022979187.1:0-15383 GCF_902652985.1 Pecten maximus
TCATGGAAACATCAATCTCGTGACGCGCAATATCAACCTGCTACGCATCTTGATTCTACCGCCCTTTGATCTATTACCTGGCATCCACATTGTCGGTATACACCCGCCACCACATATGTTTTTGCTGTATTCGACAGTGACGGTAAACAGCTGTATTTTAGAATCTAAGCGCGTGCGTGAATTCGACTGACCTACTTACAAGGGAAACAATGTTTAATCGACCAATATATTTGGAACATTGTTGATACTGTTCTATTCAAAAATGATGTTTATGGCTGTTGCAGGATACATGGAACACATGGTCAATGTCTTTGACATAAGCTGTATTTTTGGCGCGTGACAGAAAGACAAAAGTCGCACGGCAAGGCTCGCCACATTTGATTTTCTTAACCCTCGCCTTAGAGCTTATATTTGAAGACACATATACAACAACCATTCAATACTGATGGTACAATCCGCCCCTTAAGCAATTCAATACTTAGTAGATGGCTAACCCTGCACCTTCAACAATTCAATACTGATGTTTAACCCCGCCCCTTCAACAATTCGTTATTGATTGTTAACCCCGCCCCTTCAACAATTCGTTATTGATGGTTAACCCCGCCCCTTCAACAATTCGTTATTGATGGTTAACCCCGCCCCTTCAACAATTCGATAATGATGGTTAACCCCGCCCCTTCAACAATTCGATGCTGATGGTTAACCCCGCCCCTTCAACAATTCGATAATGATGGTAAACCCCGCCCCTTCAACAATTCGTTATTGATTGTTAACCCCGCCCCTTCAACAATTCGTTATTGATGGTTAACCCCGCCCCTTCAACAATTCGTTATTGATGGTTAACCCCGCCCCTTCAACAATTCGATAATGATGGTTAACCCCGCCCCTTCAACAATTCGATACCGATTGTTAACCCCGCCCCTTCAACAATTCGATGCTGATGGTTAACCCTGCCCTTTCATCCCCGCACGTGATCTAGCAAACCTTCGTGTCTGAATGATGAATTCGGACACTTTAACGCACTTGAGTGAATGGTGATGTTTGATTTCTGTGGAGAACACCTTATCATGATTTAACCTCTAATACAATCTTGGTAAACATATGCACATACATTTAAAACAATCATTCCTGATTCATGATAGCTATTTGTATTTCTATAATTCGCAACATTACCCAGAGTTCCCGGAGTCACATTCATGGACGACACGGAGGGGCTGTTTGTATTTGGCGCGTTCGATTCGACACCTTCCTTCAAGGGATACATCGGACAGGCGACCTTCTACCGGAACAGACTGTTGCGATCCGAAGAGGTACGGATGTTTTAAAAATCGTACATTTTTGCATTATTTCAACTACATTTTGCTCTTTTTAAGCATATTGGAGTTTAACGTATAAATCATCGTATACACATTGGCGTTAAGGTGATTGATTGTAACAATTCTTCAAAATCAACAATAGGTACTTTTTCATGTTGCGAGATTACATAGGTACAATGCTAGCCACTGCTTTGGGTTTTTTATTTACAATATCTGGAAATGAAGTAGCACTTTCGACATCAATTTTGAAAATGTAGTCTTTACGGACAATTAAGTCGCACAAGAATCAGTGTTCCTTACAAACTGCGTTCATTCTACCGTATACGAAGTCACTATTACGGTCATTTCTTGAGTAAATACAAAATGTTCGCTGATTGCTTCTTTTAAAGCATGTAAATAGGAAATAAATCTAAAACATTCCAATACTGTTTTACTTCTCTCACAGATTCCTCTGCCGAGTCCTTATCACGCCATGTTTGAGCTGGAACTCTCGCGGAGGACGACACGTTGCGAGAGGTTCCAGGAGTGGGTGTATGGTCGGAGCGCGTTCTATAGACAACAGGTCAAGTCGGCGCGGCGAGCAGGTACATCCGTATTCACTGGGTTATCATCCTACCTTGTCTGTAGTTTCAATTTCTGAGTTCAGTTTTAAGATGTTTATCAAAATGTTGAGTGTTTTTTATTTGTCTTTCTTAGATGATTACATTAATGGTATTTTTAACCTACATTCCATATGATACAAATATTGAAATGAGACCAGCGACATGCATTTGGTTCCATAGCCCCATGCGGAATAAGCAAGTTTGGTGTCGCTACATATCACAGGCATTTGTAGTTTTATATTGACTAAAATTAAAATGTAAAATGTAATAATCATTTTAATATTTCAATATAGAAATACAAATGCCTGTCTAACGGATTATATGGTATGCGATCTTTTGTTAATAGAAAATAGAATTGAAGCCCATGTTTAACCATCATCCGATGAAGAAAATTTATAAACTCTCGATATATGTTATATGTGATAGGTTGGGGGGGGGGGGGGGGGGGGGGGGGGGGGGGGGGGGGGGGGGGGGGGGGGGGTCGAAGTGGTAACGTACTCGCCTTTCATTAACTAAGACGACTGGACCATGTAGTTTCGGCCAACGAAACTGTAACAGAGCGCATGATTAATTAAATTTAAATCACTGTTTCCACTAGGGATCGAACCCGGGACCTCTGGCTTACTAGTCTTACGCTCAACCGATCGAGCTAAAGAGAAGATCTCTCTAACAGAGCAGTATATTGCGGCTTGTATAACCAGGGTTACAAAATAAATAGTTTCTAGTTTTTAGTTTAAATCGTTTTTCATTATAATTATCTAGAACAGTGCCACACATATTTCTCCAACCTTTGGAGGGAGATCCTGATGAAAATGTACGATGAGGATTTTTCCAGCCGCTGTAACAAGTTTGGGGAGCCAAATCAAAACTCTATGGCTACATGGACATACTGATCAAACGATATATCTATAAAGGCAGGTTCCCATCACCGAAACAGGTCGGCGAGAAACTTTACAACAAAGCCGTGAAATTTATGGTAAGCTACGCTTCATACTCAGATGAATCATTTAGGTTTTTCTGAAACCCATGTCCTATATCTAACCAGCGGTTTTTTCTAATTGTTTAATTGTTTGTACCCGCAATGCTGTCTCTTAGATCATGTGAAACGATGCAGGTACATATGATGAAGTCGTAGACTCGATAACAGACTTTGGATTGGTTCCACAACACTAAACACAGAACAATCACTAGGCTAATAATTTGTACATACAAATACGCTAACTACAGATAGGACGTAAGAAATGTGCCTGCTGTCTGTATTGCATGATCGTAAGAGGTGACTAAATTAGGGTGGGGGAATGGTTAAGGTGTCCCGACACTTTAACGCTAGCCTTCCACCTCTGGGTTGCGAGTTCGAAACCTACATGGGACAGTTGCCAGGTACTGACCGTAGGCCGGTGGTTTTTCTCCGGTACTCCGGCTTTCCTCCACCTCCAAAACCTGGCACGTCATTAAATGACCCTGGCTGTTAATAGGACGTTAAACAAAAACAAACCAAACAAACCAAAGACTAAATTAGGGATACCATCCTTTCTCTTTCTAAAACACTGTCTTCCACCTAACGTCTCCCTTAAGGTGCCGCATACAACACCATCGGTTTTGTCAGGATAAACCCTAGTTTTGTTACATATATGTACTATGAGTATTTTGTTGACACATTTTGTTTAAAAATGAAAATAATGTTTTCAACTTCGGGATAACCGGTACATTTTACATAGGTTTTATAATATCGGGACCAACATTTTACTTCGGGATAACCGAGTATTTCAAATTATCCGAGTTTTTATTATTAAGAAAAAGAAGGATTTTGACTGGGACCGGAGTAATACTTCGAGTTATACGGGGTCTTCGAGTTATCCGAGTTCGAGTTAACGAAGTTCGACTGTATATAGACAACTAAATCCTGCGATTTTGAGGATGATTCTCTGATGACATGAATACAGAAAGCACCACAAACTATATTTTAATACCATTCATTTGTTTATGTGAACTCTGCTATTAACAAAGAGATGTGTATTGTTTTTTCACCTCCTATCTCTAGGCGAACTTTATTCCTTTCACTTGCAGGAATAATTTGTATTTTCTCTCGGAGTAAACGTTGATAAAAAGAAATTACTACACAAAATTATTGCTTGTGAAACGTCTAGAATCTAGTAAAGTTTGATTCAATGAATTACTTTTAACTCATTCATCCCTGAAGTGTCATAATGAACTATTCCAATGTTTGAATCGGAAGAGTTCAAATGTGTCTTCAGGGGTGAATGAGTTAATCAACTTCATAAAATATCGAATGTGTTAGAAGAGATTAGAAAATGGATGCCTCCATGTTAAAAGAGGCGCTTTTAATTACGATTTTTTTTTCGATTTTTATTGATATCATCATTGTCAATTTATCTTAAAACAGGACATTGGTTTTAGTCACGTGAGACGAGCCATACCATTGTTGAAGCAAGCCAGTTGCTATGACAACCATGACGCCATGTACATGTTGGCAACTTTGCTTAACAATGGGGTCAAGGTGAAGGCTGACGAGCGGCAGGTGAGAGGTTTGTCCAGTCAAATCATGTCCCCAATTAAAATAGCATGTATCGTTACGCAGGTGAAAGCATGTATCGAGTGGCATATGAGAGGTTTGTCCAGTGAAATAATGTCCCAAATTACAATAGCATGTATCGAGCGGCATATGAGAGGTTTGTCCAGTCAAAGCATGTCCCCAATTACGATAACATGTTTCTAGCGGCATAAGAGAGGCTTGTCCAGTCAAATCATGTCCACAATTAGGATAGCATGTATCGAGCGGCATATGAGATGTTTGTCCAGTCAAATCGTGTCCCCAATTACAAAAGCATGTACCAACTATTTCGGTTTATCAAACTGTTCAGTGTTTTTAACACAGTATTACTCTCATAATGTTTTTAATACAAATTACTTTATTAATTACGTTTTTCACTTATGATTAGGCCCAGGCTTACTTGATGAAAGGTTGTCTGGAGAAACACCGCCTTTGCTGTCTGGCCTTAGCACACAAACACAGATACGGACTTGACGGGGTCCCACAGGACATGGAACAGGCTTACGGTAAGTCCTCGTGTGGTATCAAACAGTCGATATTCTCTGTAATGGAGTAACCATCTTGGAAGTATATAAAATTCGATAGAATAATTGCTTTCAGATTTCATTCCGTTCTTTTTTTATCTCATTTATTTCGAATATTACTCAAATCAAGAAAAATGAAACACTGTAGAATAATTTTCGATTTTGACGCTCTTTCGTGAATTTTCTTTTCTGATGGTCTCAAATATTACTCAAATCAAGAAAAATGAAACACTGCAGAATAATTTTCGATTTTGACGCTCTTTCGTGAATTTTCTTTTCTGATGGTCTCAAATATTACTCAAATCAAGAAAAATGAAACACTAGAATAATTTTCGATTTTGACGCTCTTTCGTGAATTTTCTTTTCTGATGGTCTCAAATATTACTCAAATCAAGAAAATGAAACACTGTAGAATAATTTTCGATTTTGACGCTCTTTCGTGAATTTTCTTTTCTGATGGTCTCAAATATTACTCAAATCAAGAAAAATGAAACACTAGAATAATTTTCGTATTTGAAGCTATTTCGTGAAATTTCTTTTCTGATGGTCTCTATTTCTTGACAGAAAATATCGTAGAGCACGATTTACAGGGAACTGACAAACCCAGTTGTTCTCTGAGCGAGATAAACGAGACAGTATTATATTGAGGTGACTTAAAGGATTTGATGTGTACAATAAAATGGTCTAACATTTTATTTCAGTGTATTATAAGTATGTCGCCGACACTGTAAGGGTGGACAAGGAAACACACAAAGAAACGGATGTAAGTAGATACATTGTATATCATGTAAAACAATAGACATTTCGGGAGTGAACATTGTATATCCAGTAAAACAATAGACATTTCCGGAGTGAACATTGTATATCATGTAAAACAATAAACATTTCGGGAGAGAACATTGTATATCCCGTAAAACAATAGACATTTCGGGAGTGAACATTGTATATCATGTAAAACAATAGACATTTCGGGAGTGAACATTGTATATCATGTAAAACAATAGACATTTCGGGAGAGAACATTGTATATCCAGTAAAACAATAGACATTTCCGGAGTGAACATTGTATATCCAGTAAAACAATAGACATTTCCGGAGTGAACATTGTATATCATGTAAAACAATAAACATTTCGGGAGAGAACATTGTATATCCCGTAAAACAATAGACATTTCGGGAGTGAACATTGTATATCATGTAAAACAATAGACATTTCGGGAGTGAACATTGTATATCATGTAAAACAATAGACATTTCGGGAGAGAACATTGTATATCATGTAAAACAATAGACATTTCGGGAGTGAACATTGTATATCCAGTAAAACAATAGACATTTCGGGAGTGAACATTGTATATCCCGTAAAACAATAGACATTTCGGGAGTGAACATTGTATATCATGTAAAACAATAGACATTTCGGGAGTGAACATTGTATATCCCGTAAAACAATAGACATTTCCGGAGTGAACATTGTATATCATGTAAAACAATAGACATTTCGGGAGAGAACATTGTATATCATGTAAAACAATAGACATTTCGGGAGTGAACATTGTATATCCAGTAAAACAATAGACATTTCGGGAGTGAACATTGTATATCATGTAAAACAATACACATTTCGGGAGAGAACATTGTATATCATGTAAAACAATAGACATTTCGGGAGTGAACATTGTATATCCAGTAAAACAATAGACATTTCGGGAGTGAACATTGTATATCCCGTAAAACAATAGACATTTCGGGAGTGAACATTGTATATCCCGTAAAACAATAGACATTTCCGGAGTGAACATTGTATATCATGTAAAACAATAGACATTTCGGGAGAGAACATTGTATATCATGTAAAACAATAGACATTTCGGGAGTGAACATGTATATCCAGTAAAAACAATAGACATTTCGGGAGTGAACATTGTATATCATGTAAAACAATAGACATTTCGGGAGAGAACATTGTATATCATGTAAAACAATAGACATTTCGGGAGTGAACATTGTATATCCAGTAAAACAATAGACATTTCGGGAGTGAACATTGTATATCCCGTAAAACAATAGACATTTCGGGAGTGAACATTGTATATCCCGTAAAACAATAGACATTTCGGGAGTGAACATTGTATATCCAGTAAAACAATAGACATTTCGGGAGTGAACATTATATATCATGTAAAACAATAGACATTTCGGGAGAGAACATTGTATATCATGTAAAACAATAGACATTTCGGGAGAGAACATTGTATATCATGTAAAACAATAGACATTTCGGGAGTGAACATTGTATATCCAGTAAAACAATAGACATTTCGGGAGTGAACATTGTATATCATGTAAAACAATAGACATTTCGGGAGAGAACATTGTATATCATGTAAAACAATAGACATTTCGGGAGTGAACATTGTATATCATGTAAAACAATAAACATTTCGGGAGTGAACATTGTATATCCAGTAAAACAATAGACATTTCGGGAGTGAACATTGTATATCATGTAAAACAATAGACATTTCGGGAGAGAACATTGTATATCATGTAAAACAATAGACATTTCGGGAGTGAACATTGTATATCCAGTAAAACAATAGACATTTCGGGAGTGAACATTGTATATCATTTAAAACAATAGACATTTCGGGAGAGAACATTGTATATCATGTAAAACAATAGACATTTCGGGAGTGAACATTGTATATCATGTAAAACAATAGACATTTCCGGAGAGAACATTGTATATCATGTAAAACAATAGACATTTCGGGAGTGAACATTGTATATCATGTAAAACAATAGACATTTCCGGAGTGAACATTGTATATCATGTAAAACAATAGACATTTCCGGAGTGAACATTGTATATCATGTAAAACAATAGACATTTCCGGAGAGAACATTGTATATCCAGTAAAACAATAGACATTTCCGGAGTGAACATTGTATATCATGTAAAACAATAGACATTTCGGGAGTGAACATTGTATATCATGTAAAACAATAGACATTTCGGGAGTGAACATTGTATATCCCGTAAAACAATAGACATTTCCGGAGTGAGCATTGTATATCATGTAAAACAATAGACATTTCCGGAGAGAACATTGTATATCCAGTAAAACAATAGACATTTCCGGAGTGAACATTGTATATCATGTAAAACAATAGACATTTCCGGAGTGAACATTGTATATCATGTAAAACAATAGACATTTCGGGAGTTAACATTGTATATCATGTAAAACAATAGACATTTCGGGAGAGAACATTGTATATCATGTAAAACAATAGACATTTCCGGACTGAACATTGTATATCCCGTAAAACAATAGACATTTCGGGAGTTAACATTGTATATCATGTAAAACAATAGACATTTCGGGAGAGAACATTATATATCATGTAAAACAATAGACATTTCGGGAGAGAACATTATATATCATGTAAAACAATAGACATTTCGGGAGAGAACATTGTATATCATGTAAAACAATAGACATTTCGGGAGTTAACATTGTATATCAAGTAAAACAATAGACATTTCGGGAGAGAACATTGTATATCCAGTAAAACAATAGACATTTCGGGAGTGAACATTGTATATCAAATAAAACAATAGACATTTCGGGAGAGAACATTGTATATCCAGTAAAACAATAGACATTTCGGGAGTGAACATTGTATATCCCGTAAAACAATAGACATTTCGGGAGTGACCATTGTATATCCAGTAAAACAATAGACATTTCGGGAGTGAACATTGTATATCATGTAAAACAATAGACATTTCGGGAGTGAACATTGTATATCCAGTAAAACAATAGACATTTCGGGAGTTAACATTGTATGTCCCGTAAAACAATAGACATTTCGGGAGTGAACATTGTATATCATGTAAAACAATAGACATTTCGGGAGAGAACATTGTATATCATGTAAAACAATAGACATTTCCGGAGTTAACATTGTATATCATGTAAAACAATAGACATTTCGGGAGAGAACATTGTATATCCAGTAAAACAATAGACATTTCGGGAGAGAACATTGTATATCCAGTAAAACAATAGACATTTCGGGAGAGAACATTGTATATCCAGTAAAACAATAGACATTTCGGGAGTGAACATTGTATATCATGTAAAACAATAGACATTTCGGGAGTGAACATTGTATATCCAGTAAAACAATAGACATTTCGGGAGTGAACATTGTATATCCAGTAAAACAATAGACATTTCGGGAGTGAACATTGTATATCCAGTAAAACAATAGACATTTCGGGAGAGAACATTGTATATCCAGTAAAACAATAGACATTTCGGGAGAGAACATTGTATATCCAGTAAAACAATAGACATTTCGGGAGTGAACATTGTATATCATGTAAAACAATAGACATTTCGGGAGAGAACATTGTATATCATGTAAAACAATAGACATTTCGGGAGTGAACATTGTATATCATGTAAAACAATAGACATTTCGGGAGTGAACATTGTATATCCAGTAAAACAATAGACATTTCGGGAGTGAACATTGTATATCATGTAAAACAATAGACATTTCCGGAGTGAACATTGTATATCCCGTAAAACAATAGACATTTCGGGAGTGAACATTGTATATCATGTAAAACAATAGACATTTCCGGACTGAACATTGTATATCATTTAAAACAATAGACATTTCCGGACTGAACATTGTATATCATTTAAAACAATAGACATTTCCGGACTGAACATTGTATATCATGTAAAACAATAGACATTTCGGGAGTGAACATTGTAGATCATGTAAAACAATAGACATTTCGGGAGTGAACATTGTATATCCCGTAAAACAATAGACATTTCGGGAGTGAACATTGTATATCATGTAAAACAATAGACATTTCGGGAGTGAACATTGTATATCCAGTAAAACAATAGACATTTCCGGACTGAACATTGTATATCCCGTAAAACAATAGACATTTCGGGAGTGAACATTGTATATCATGTAAAACAATAGACATTTCGGGAGAGAACATTGTATATCCAGTAAAACAATAGACATTTCGGGAGTGAACATTGTATATCCCGTAAAACAATAGACATTTCCGGAGTGAACATTGTATATCATGTAAAACAATAGACATTTCCGGACTGAACATTGTATATCATGTAAAACAATAGACATTTCGGGAGTGAATATTGTATATCCAGTAAAACAAGAGACATTTCGGGAGTGAACATTGTATATCATGTAAAACAATAGACATTTCCGGAGAGAACATTGTATATCATGTAAAACAATAGACATTTCCGGAGTGAACATTGTATATCATGTAAAACAATAGACATTTCGGGAGAGAACATTGTATATCATGTAAAACAATAGACATTTCCGGAGTGAACATTGTATATCCAGTAAAACAATAGACATTTCGGGAGTGAACATTGTATATCCAGTAAAACAATAGACATTTCGGGAGTGAACATTGTATATCATGTAAAACAATAGACATTTCGGGAGTGAACATTGTAGATCATGTAAAACAATAGACATTTCGGGAGAGAACATTGTATATCATGTAAAACAATAGACATTTCGGGAGTGAACATTGTATATCCCGTAAAACAATAGACATTTCGGGAGTGAACATTGTATATCATGTAAAACAATAGACATTTCGGGAGTGAACATTGTATATCATGTAAAACAATAGACATTTCGGGAGTGAACATTGTATATCATGTAAAACAATAGACATTTCGGGAGTGAACATTGTATATCATGTAAAACAATAGACATTTCGGGAGTGAACATTGTATATCATGTAAAACAATAGACATTTCCGGAGAGAACATTGTATATCATGTAAAACAATAGACATTTCCGGAGAGAACATTGTATATCATGTAAAACAATAGACATTTCGGGAGAGAACATTGTATATCATGTAAAACAATAGACATTTCGGGAGTGAACATTGTATATCATGTAAAACAATAGACATTTCCGGAGAGAACATTGTATATCATGTAAAACAATAGACATTTCCGGAGAGAACATTGTATATCATGTAAAACAATAGACATTTCGGGAGAGAACATTGTATATCATGTAAAACAATAGACATTTCGGGAGTGAACATTGTATATCATGTAAAACAATAGACATTTCGGGAGTGAACATTGTATATCCCGTAAAACAATAGACATTTCGGGAGTGAACATTGTATATCCAGTAAAACAATAGACATTTCCGGAGTGAACATTGTATATCATGTAAAACAATAGACATTTCGGGAGTGAACATTGTATATCCAGTAAAACAATAGACATTTCGGGAGTGAACATTGTATATCCAGTAAAACAATAGACATTTCGGGAGTGAACATTGTATATCCAGTAAAACAATAGACATTTCGGGAGAGAACATTGTATATCATGTAAAACAATAGACATTTCGGGAGAGAACATTGTATATCCAGTAAAACAATAGACATTTCCGGAGTGAACATTGTATATCATGTAAAACAATAGACATTTCGGGAGTGAACATTGTATATCCAGTAAAACAATAGACATTTCGGGAGTGAACATTGTATATCCAGTAAAACAATAGACATTTCCGGAGTGAACATTGTATATCATGTAAAACAATAGACATTTCGGGAGAGAACATTGTATATCATGTAAAACAATAGATATTTCGGGAGTGAGCATTGTATATCATGTAAAACAATAGACATTTCGGGAGTGAACATTGTATATCCAGTAAAACAATAGACATTTCCGGAGTGAACATTGTATATCATGTAAAACAATAGACATTTCGGGAGTGAACATTGTATATCCAGTAAAACAATAGACATTTCGGGAGTGAACATTGTATATCCAGTAAAACAATAGCCATTTCGGGATTGAACATTGTATATCCAGTAAAACAATAGACATTTCGGGAGAGAACATT
Organism: Pecten maximus; assembly: GCF_902652985.1. Taxonomy (NCBI): domain Eukaryota; kingdom Metazoa; phylum Mollusca; class Bivalvia; order Pectinida; family Pectinidae; genus Pecten; species Pecten maximus. Next base: position 11,984 of record NW_022979187.1, read on the forward strand.
GTATATCCCGTAAAACAATAGACATTTCCGGAGTGAACATTGTATATCATCTAAAACAATAGACATTTCGGGAGTGAACATTGTAGATCATGTAAAACAATAGACATTTCGGGAGAGAACATTGTATATCATGTAAAACAATAGATATTTCGGGAGTGAGCATTGTATATCATGTAAAACAATAGACATTTCGGGAGAGAACATTGTATATCATGTAAAACAATAGACATTTCGGGAGTGAAAAAAATGTATGATTTGTCTCTTGAACAAAGTATTATAATAGTTACAACAATAAATGCAAGTTATATCAGAAATATTCTTTTTCAGATTCAACTGAAATATCAATATAATAAAATGTTACTAAAGACAATGTAGTATATGAACATTTTGACCTTCCATGGATCTACAAAGGACTCAATCAGCCGGATATAACAATCGTTATACTCATTATCAGTCAATCAATTTTCAAACAATTATTCTTTAATCTAAATTCCAAAGAATGATACGCGGTTTATCATGATGGGGATGGCGATGTGTTCCAGTGGCTGAATCACCAGGCTAGTAACGGTGTCTTCTCCGCACAGGGGTATTACGTGTTAACCTTCACGACACATGTTCCATATTGCGTTTGAGGTTTTTAGGTCACCTGAGACAAAGTCTCAAGTGACCTTTTCTAATCGCCTTTTGTCCGTCGTCGTCCGTCGTCCGTCGTGCGTCGTCCGTCCGTAAACACTTTTCATTTTCAACTTCTTCTCCAAAACCACTGAACCAAATTCAATGAAATTTGGCAGGGAGCTTCTATGGCTAAAGGTCAACCAAAATTGTAAATTATATGGTCCCCATCCCCCAGGGGCCTGAAGGGCGGGGCCAAAAAGGGTCAAATTGACTAAAACTTCAAAAATCTTCTTCTCTACTCTCAGATATGGTAGAATCAAATACTCTTCATAGATGGAAGGGTCTTAAGGTGCTTTACCAAAATTGTGAATTTCATGACCCTGGGGTCTCACGTTTGCCCCATGGGAGGGGATAAACTTTACTATAGTTGTAGGGAAATCACATTTTTGACTATCATTTATTTTATTTGTTTTGAAATTCATTCTAAATTTGTTAACATTATCAGCATGGGATGACTGCTTAATGGTATGCAAATGTTGGCCCTGGCTGTTCCCTTAGACTGATGGGTCAGGCCAAAATGTGTCAATCAAATTTACTGAAATATTTCAGAAATCAGGTGACCGTTAAGGCCCATGGGTCTCTTGTTTAAGGATGTGCCTTTATTACACTGATAGTAGTCACGTGTCCTCCATGTTTCATTCACTTGTCACAGGTCAGTAGTGTTAATTTAATTAACTTGTTACCTTTGTCTACAATGTCATTACACACTTCAATTTACCAGGTACTGACAGAGTCGGTGAGACTAACGGACGAGGAACAGCTTCGTGAACAGACAGATGAGGATGGCGATGTGTTTCAGTGGCTGAAACACCAGGCTAGCAACGGTGTCTTCTCTGCTCAGGTTAGCTTCACGGCTTTCCGATAAATACGTGTCTTTATGTTTGGATTTCGTATTTCCTATTTCTGCATATTTTCTAATTTTGTGTGAAATATTCGATAATAGTGGAATCCTATTGATTTATTTGAAAATATGGCAGATTTTCGTTTGTTCCTTTTTTTTTATAGAACTCTTTCTTTTATCCTTTTTGACTTAATAATTAGTTCTTTGTAGTTCTTGTTGTTGTTTATCTTCTTTACATCTTATGTATTGTCTTCATACCACATTGATAGGTTATGACCGAGTAACGAATGATTATTTGTTGAATAATTATTTTTGTGAATTTTATCAAATCATTTTTGGATTGTTACAATGCTCTACTGTAGGCTAACAAATCGCGTTGATCAATTATTTATGTTAATGTTTCCATAGCAACACATGGCACGTGCGTTGTTTTGGGGCTCACAGGGTTTGAAGCGGAACATGGCGGCTGCTACAGAGTACTTCCGGTTAGGAGCGGAAACACAGGACCCTCAGGCCATGTATGACTACGGGATTATACTACTGAAGGCAGGTTCATTTGATAAGACATTCATGAGTTTATAAAGACAGCTCTTACTTGCTAAGCAATGGTCACTTTCAAAATATGCACAATTCCCATAGAGGTTTATAGAAGAGCCCCCTGTACACAATTCCCATAGAGGTTTATATAAGAGGTATCTGTATGAGATGTTAAAAAATAAAATAAATTTTGAAATTATAGCTACGATTTCAAAAAGACAAAAATTAGCGTATGTATTCGATCTGAAAAGATTTCAACAGAGAAAGGGTAAAAGAACACACATCATGATTGAAAACAAAAATAGAAGTTATAAGTTCGTCCAGATGACTAAATTCGTTTCCCTATCCTACATGGTATCATTATTACCACCTTACAGGGTCAAGGGAGCAAAAAGAACAAAACAGAGGGTCTCCAGCATATACAGGCCAGTGCGGACAAGGTAATATTTTAATATTTTTACCATAATGAATTAAAAAATAAATATTGTTATCTTTGGATCGGAGAACAATACTACCACATTTATAAGTATTAATTGCCCTTTACTTTTCTTTTGCCAAATGTTTGTACTTATTATAGGCGTTGATAATGTTATAATAACTTGTGATTTTCCTTAATAAGATATGTATTGATAAAAATCACCAGGTTATATCAATAGTGTCATATTTATGATTTAAGTAGATACTTACATAAAGGGGCAGTCCTTCTTTTGAATTAAGTTTAGGCCGTCAAAATTAAACTTGTATTTTTTACTACTTTGAAAAAGTTTTACTCTCAAGATAAACCAAAGTTCTTCATTTTTTTTTAAGTCCTGAAAATTCTTAATTCGACCCGAATTATCACTAATCACCGCAAAGACACACAATATTTGAATACGATACGCCTTTTTCCTGTATATTTCGGCATTAATTTTATTACTTGTAGGCACAAACACTCATATGATCATCGTTCCGACATAGATTTCATCAATAGAAATTGTGAATGTTTCTGATGTCCCAACGAAGGAATGTCCCTTTAATCAATGCACCTTTATCATACACACACCATACGCCGGTGATGATGGGCCGTTTATTAATGTAGATTGAAAATCAGCTAAAATCAAGAAATCAAGAAAACCCTATAAAATATTATCCGGGTCATATGCTTTTCTCTCGATGATTCTGAACTCATTTACTCTAGAGAGATGTTAATTTGGGATCAACAGGACATGTATGTAAGCTTTTTCTGTAGATTCTTATGTAGTGTAATATTTTAGGTCTGTTCTTGTTAAACGTCGATTACGGATCGAAGAATGCCTGGAATATTTATGTTAACATTAATTATCGCGTAGTAATATCATTTAAAAAACA
>NW_022979188.1:0-19949 GCF_902652985.1 Pecten maximus
GTTGCGCCAATTTAATTATGAGTTAAATCAAAATTACCAGTAAATGGTCATCTTGGATTTTGACAGTCCCAATGTTACCAATACATTTCAAAAAGTTCTTCTTAAATCTTTATTAGACTTAATCATGTTCAAAATGTTATCAAATGATTAAGGGGAAAGAAGGAAGATAGTCTTTCATTTGGCCGATGATTATAAGGTCATTTAAAGATGATTTATGAAAGTTGTTGATGGATATTGTGATTTGATCAGGTGGCGTGAACCTGACCGTGGACGGATATGGCTACAGGAACGACGCAACAGTGACCGTAGGTGGACAAGACTGTCCAGTTATCGCCTATTCTCCTGACCAGCTTGTCTGTGTCATACCACCAAAGGTCAGTATTGTAAAACATAATGGTTACAAGTGTTATTGTCATTGGACTTACAATATTTAGGATTGCACAACACACCAAAAACATTTTTCATTCATTGTGCAGACATTGTGTGCAAAATTATTCAATGAGCAATTGGATCACACAAACTGTGTGATTGAATCACGAATCCGTAAGTTTTTGTAAGATCAGACGATCAATACTGCGAAATGATAAAAATGCACTTCACAGGTAAACATATGGATAATTATACCAGTAAATATACAGGTAATTATACAGGTAATTATACAGGTAAACATACGGGTAATTATACCAGTAAATATACAGGTAATTATACAGGTAAATATACAGGTAAACATACGGATAATTTTACCTGTAAATATACGGGTAATTATACAGGTAAATATACAGGTAAATATACAGGTAATTATACAGGTAAATATACAGGTAAACATACGGATAATTTTACCAGTAAATATACGGGTAATTATACAGGTAAATATACAGGTAAACATACGGATAATTATACCAGTAAATATACAGGTAATTATACAGGTAAATATACAGGTAAACATATGGATAATTATACCAGTAAATATACAGGTAAACATACGGATAATCATACCAGTAAATATACGGGTAATTATACAGGTAAATATACAGGTAAACATACGGATAATTATACCAGTAAATATACAGGTTATTATACAGGTAAATATACAGGTAAACATACAAATAATTATACAGGTAAATATACAGGTAATTATACCAGTAAATATACAGGTAATTATACAGGTAAATATACAGGTAATTATACAGGTAAACATCCCAGTAAATATACAGGTAATTATACAGGTAAATATACAGGTAATTATACCAGTAAATATACAGGTAAACATACGGATAATTATACAGGTAAATATACAGGTAAACATACGGATAATTATACAGGTAAATATACAGGTAATTATACCAGTAAATATACAGGTAATTATAACAGTAAATATACAGGTAATTATACAGGTAGATATACAGGTAATTATAACAGTAAATATACAGGTAATTATACAGGTAAATATACAGGTAATCTCTGATTAGTGGCTCCAGTCCTTGAGGAATTTTGATCAAACTTAACATTACAATGACCTTGGTATTTCACTCTCCAGTTTCCGGGTTGTAGGGTCAAGGTTAGGATCACTTTTTTTAGAATTCAATGCTTGAACTGTAGCGGGGTCATTTCTCAACAGATTTTCATCACATTAATTAAGTACCATTGGGATTAGTTTCATTTTCAGGGCTGTCGGTTCATTAAGGTCACGATTACTATTTTTAGAAAATCATTGTCACTGCTCTACATGCTTCATTTCCTGACAGATATGGATCAAACTTAAGACACTATCTAAGGATCGTAGTAACAATTCTAATTTTTATTTACGAATGTTGTATTTTTAATTGCAGACATCGCCAGGTGCTGTGTCAGTGGTTGTAGCTATGACTGGTATTGCCTCCTCAACAGCTTCGAGTTCATTTACATACAGCTCCAGTATCACAGCACAGATCTCGTCATTGACTCCACTCACGTCAGGGGTTAAAGGTCAGTCAAATGTCCCCTAGATAAAATCACTGGTTCAAATAATTCTTCTTTTGTTAATTAGCTTCAAAATATAAAACGCTATAATATCTATAAAAAAAAAAGTATGCTCAAATTAATACCACAATCAAACAAAGTAGAGTCGAGTATCAATGCAGTGGACCATCTCACCTCTACACAATAGACCATGAAAATACAATGAACTAATACCATGAACATTTCTTGAATTTTCTCATGAAAACATCTTATTTTCAGGGGCAATTTCAACTGTCTTTTATCTAAACCCATGAAAAAACAATTAAAATTACAATTGCCATGACATTTACTTTCATGATACCCAGATTTCATAGCCATTTCATTGGTCATTTCATAGCCATTTCATTGGTCATTTCATAGCCATTTCATTTGTCATTTCATAGCCATTTTTGACACAAACGTAAGTTTGAGTCTATGTCAGCGCTTTTGAGGTGTAGCTGACAAAATCTACGATGCCCTCTGGCGGATATTGCCTTGGCCAATCTAACCGTTGCTTTACAGTAACTCCGTAATGCTATGCAGTAAATATTTGTAAATATCGTAAATATTCACGATAAAAAATGACATATAGTAAAGTTCAGCTATAAAAAAATTACCTTTTGTTTTGTTGACACAAACGTAGACACAAACGTAAGTTTGAGTCTATGTCAGCGCTTTTGAGGGCTCTGGCGGATACTGCTGTTGGCCAATCTAAACGTTGCTTTACAGTAACTCTGTAATGTTATGCAGTAAATATTTGTTTAACTTCACGATAAAAAATGACATACAGTGAAGTTCAGCTATTAAAAAAATCACCTTTTGTTTTGTTGTATTTTAGAAGCTGACAGGACAATGTGGTTTTTTGGCATTTTCGTTCGCTCTGACACAACTTCCACTGCCACTTCACAATCATATTCTATCGCAAAAAAAAAATAGTCCCGTGACTTACGGAGTCAAATGCAACACTGCAGTTTCGTTAGATATATGACAAAACAACAGAACCTCACAAATAGATAGTTTTCAAAGTATTTAATTTAAGTATGTTCTGTCGATGATACGTAAGAATATTTTTTCCGCGTTGAACGCATTAGATTTCACGCGGAATGATACAATCGACTTTTCGCTGGCGCCATATTGCTGCTTATCAGCTGTGACCAGGAAGAAAAATCTACTAACATCACGCTGAATTTTCATCATCGACATCTATGTGTTTTTTTCTTTGGTGGCATGTTACTGAATGGGTTATAATATTGATAAAGTTTCGTCGGAATATCGTTGTTATTTTGTACATTGAAAAATCACTCATCCAGCATCCGATTTTGTCCGCCATCTTTCAGTAATGTAAACAATAATAAAAGAAAGAGTAGTGATCAAACCCAACTTTGAATGTCATTTTCTCACTGAAATATTAACTTGCATGTGATTGATGTAGTCTGCAGATGGTTAGATTATATAGATGTTTTTTTACGAAAGAAAAAAAGTTGTCTATTCATCATGACAATATCACAACAACGGCAGTCGAGTACCATACGCATGTTTGCAAATAAAAAGTTAAATAAATTCTCACTGAATAGGGTTTCGAAATGTCAAATGGACTTGTGAATATTAATATTGACTTCGGATCTATTGATTATATCCTACGTAATGCACATAAGTTTTTCGTTTACAGAACGCGTACCGCATTAACGTGGCTGTCTGCATGCAGATGTAGACGTCACTGAAAATTTCATCTCTAATTATAGCGACTGATTCTTTTTTTCTAATATTCGTGATGGTTTAAAAAAATAGAAAATGATCTATCATTATCATTTGAAATATTACATAACAGTCGAAGCATATTATAAAAAAGAAAGGGGTCTACGATGTACATCTACATAGACCTTTATTATGTTTGGTGGAGTTTTGAACGCTTCAGGGACGGTTAAAGGGCAGTAACTCTTTAGAAAACACCATTTTTCATGGAAATGTACTGATTGCTAAATTTAACCAGAGATATTTAAAGGCAGTGTCAGCTTCTGAATTAAATTAACCTTTAAACTAATGCACAGTAAAGTATTGATAAATCAATGCAAATAATTTATTATAACTTAGATTTATTATTATTATTTAATCTTTTTTTCTTTACAACACTAGTACATATTATTTGAGAAGAACAGCAAAAATTACTAAGTTCATTATTCTTCTAAACAACAAAAATTTGTAAAACTTTTTTGTGTTGTGCATATATCCTATTGTGAAATAACTTGGCATGACTAAAGATAATAGTATTGTCTTGATGGCTGTTACATACTATATCATAGGTTGAGTTAAATAATTATTTTCTTCTTGTCAATTATGGTCAATGGTGAAAACACATTTTTTCATTTAAATTGTTAAGTCGGTTTAATGTTCAAATTCAGATTAATTTAATTAAAGCAACTCTTAATAATGTATATATGTGTTAACTTTTCTGACAAAGTCTTCAAGTAACCTGATTATATTTGACAGAGAATCAAAATAAGTAATTTTGTTGTTAAGAATAGTGGGCTTAGCCATTTACAACTGTTTGGATTCTACTTAATAAGGTTTGATTTTTAACATTTTTGCAAATTTATCTTATCAATATCCAATTTAGTTTTAAAGATAAGCAGTACTTCCATGTTTATGAAAATAAAAATTACTTCAGTGTTCTAATAATTTAAACACATGAACAATTGAAAGAAATACATTTGTATGAAAAGCATTCATAATGGACTTTGAAGAATGCTACTACATGTACAGTTCATCCAGTTTGGGCATTCGAACTACATTTTCATCTGACAGATGCTGCAGATTAAAAAAACCCTCTGATTTTGAAATCGATGATATATCAATACATATAGCTACATTCACATCTCACTAACATTAATTAACATGATATATATACCATACATACATATATATATGTATCATGCAGTTACAGTTATGTATATGGTACATATACTATTGCGGAGAATATTTGATGCAGCAATGTACATAAGTGAAAAACAAAATTCCACTTCAAATTGATTTGAACTGTACATGTGAATGAATGTGTTTTTGTTGTATAGATTATTTGTAGCTACACAGTATGGAGTGTAAACATATAACGTAGAGTGCTATATGAAAATCATGTTCACTCTAATGAGCGATTAAGAAACTGTCTCAAGTCTGAGCTGATATGAGCATGTAATTCTAAGTTTTGAATATAGTGCTTAGTTTAATGTGCCCGTCGTGATGGTATACCCTGCCCTGTCTACATCCGCATTCTACGCCTCCAGAGTCTGTTTATCAGACCCCGGTGTTTTTAACCCACCATCATCAGATGGTGGGCTATTCAAATCGCCCTGCGTCAGTGGTCCGTCCGTCCCTCCATCCGTAAACAATTCTTGTTATCGTTATTTCTCAAAGTACTGAAGGGATCTTCTAAAATTTCATAGGTTTCTCTTGGTTTCTAGTTATGCATATTGCATTTTGAGACCAATCGGAAAACAATATGGCCGACAGGCAGCCATCTTAGGTTTTGACAATTGAAGTTTGTTATTGCTATTTCTCAGAAAGCACTGAATTGATCTTTCTCAAATTTCATATATAGGTTCCTCTTGGTGCTAACATTAGTTATGCATATTGCATTTTGAGACCAATCGGAAAACAATAAGGCCGATAGGCAGCCATCTTGGATTTTGTCAATTGAAGTTTGTTATCACTATTTCTCAGAAAGTGTTGACGGGATCTTTTTCAAATTTCATAAGTAGGTTCCCCTCGGTGCCTAGTTATGCATATTGCGTTTTGAGACCAATCGGAAAACAATATGGCCGACAGGCAGCCATCTTAGGTTTTGACAATTGAAGTTTGTTATTGCTATTTCTCAGAAAGCACTGAATTGATCTTTCTCAAATTTCATATGTAGGTTCCTCTTGGTGCTTACATTAGTTATGCATATTGCATTTTGAGACCAATCGGAAAACAATATGGCCGACAGGCAGCCATCTTGGATTTGGACAATTGAAGTTTGTTATCACTATTTCTCAGAAAGTGCTGAAGGGATCTTTCTCAAATTTTATATGTAGGTTCCCCTCGGTGCCTAGTTATGGATATTGCATTTTGAGACTAATCGGAAAACAACATGGCCGACAGGCAGCCATATTGTATTTTGACAATTGAAGTTTGTTATCGCTATTTTACAGAAGGTACTGAAGGGATAGAACAATCAACCACAAAATATCATTCATAACCTTGACATAACATCATTCAAACCAGGGCTCACACACACGATAAAATCCTAAAACAATCACACAAGAGTTTTTAACCTGAGCTCTCTCTTATCTAAAAGCTGGTAGCTAGATGGGGCGCTACATCAAATGTATAAATATTTTTTCAAATGCTAATGATAATGATAATTTGTGAAGCGCTTATAGGCATGGGATCCTCAAAAGTTTGAAAAGAAAGGCCTCATTAATTTTACAGGTAATCTAGGACCTTCATATTACATCTACAACTACGTATACATTAACCCATTGAAGATGTCAAATAAGATTACCCGAGTACCTATTCTGACAATTAGCTGCCAAGACGCACTTGCAATCAAAAGTAGATATGAATTTCTTTTCTTGCCAATATTTTGTCCTAGTCCTAATCAGGTATTGGTGATGTTCCATACAAAGTTGACCATGTCCCCACTAAACAAAAGCAGTTAAAATAATTTGTTTTCGTTTGTGTCTTCAGTACTTTCAGTACTTTGATTTTAAATTTCATTGGTCATCTTGTGATTCTTAACATTTCATCCCCATGAAAATGAAGTTTGAATTAATTTCATTTTCATGAAAAATTTGGCAGTTTTTATGAAAAAAAAAGAAAGGTGTTAAACATTTTTATAATCTATTAAGTAAAAATCATGTAATCCCAACTGGTAGAAAAAAATGGGAAGAATATTTTGAATCAGAGGATATTGATTGGAGAATAATTTTTAATCTTCCTTTTTCTGTTACTAAAAATATTAAATTACAATGCTTGCAATTTAGGATTAATCACCATATTCTGACAACGAATTCGTATTTATTTAAAGTGGGATTATCTGATAGTCCTTTATGTAATACAGTGGAACTTCGTTAACTCGAAGTCGACGGGACCACGAAAAAACTTCGAGTTATCCGAGTGTTCGAATTAAGCGAGTTATCGTTTTTGGTGAAAAGTTTGGTCAATATTTGTCAACATTATATAATCATTATAACTTCGCTCTGTCGCTCATCAGTTTAGTGTGAAGACTGGTCAATACATGTAAATATATATGTAATGTTTCGTTATGTCACTTGTAATTTGGCGTAGTTTTGCCGATATACAGTCACGATAAAGTTTCTTTCACTTAGTCACTTCAATAACGATCTGATGTGAAAGTCATGTTTGCAAAAGGTAAACGATAAAACGGAATTCGACAAAATAACAAGTTATTAATGTCAAAACAAATAACCGTTTAAGATTAACACAGATTACATACAAAACGTAACAGAACCATTACCTTTTATTGGACATATATAAAATACTGTTTGATCGGCCTACTTACTTTTTATTGATAACCACGCCATTTCCATGTGTATTAGCACCGGAAGTTGGGCTGCGCATGTGCGTATAAAATGTTACTGTAACTGAGTTGGCGTTTTACCCGATTTAATAGACAGCACTGACCGTTACAGTTGTACTCTGAACACCTCGGCAGTAATAACGCTATTGTTTCAGCAGTTTAAAGATTTAATAGGCGCCGGTGACCGTGTCATTTCTACACCTGTAAAAACATCAGCCGGGTAGATCTACCGGTGTGTCAGAGATTAGATCCGCTTGAGCGAACGGGTAGATGAGTTGTTGACTATCGTGTGTACTGATATCGGCGACCGCCTTGGGAAATTACCTGATGTAAGTAAAGCAGTACTTTTTATCACCAAGACTTGTTGTTATAAGATTCAACCGACAATTTCTTTTATGAATTTATGAAACACTTATAATAGCATGTAGGTTAGTAGTGCCGATATGTTCAGTATTACAAACGGAATTTAGCTCTTAAAAAATGTCGGCGTTTGCCACCGATCGACGAAAAATTATACTTCGAGTTATTCGAACATTTCAAGTAGGATTTTTATTGTTGGGACCAAATTTTTACTTCGTATTATCCGAGTTTTTCGAGTTATCCGAATTCGAATTATCCGAGTTTATTTTACTAAGATAAAGAGAGAATTCGGCCGGGACCGGCGAGGTACTTCGAGTTAAGCGGGGTATTCGAGTTATCCGAGTTCGAGTTAACGAAGTTCCACTGTATTTGCAAAACTGAAATTGAAACATTGGAATACACATTATGGAATTGTGAGAAAGTACTAATTTGGCTACAAAACTACAAAATCTGTTAAATAACCTGTTTATCACATTTGAATTAAATAAAAAATCATTTCTTTTTGGTCTAACTGATTTTGGCATAAATAGGAAAGTAGATAATATGATACCCTTGACTATCAAACATTATATCTATAAATCTAGATGTCTTCAGAATAACCTTGATATCGTAGCATTAAAAAATTCTTTAAACAATTTGTATCCCACCCAGAAATTTATTGCCAGAGGTAAGGGAGAGAACTCCTTCAACCAGTTCAGAATGGACCAAATGGGGAAAGACTCACTGGAATTATTTAATTACAAAAAAACTGATGACATAAATTTAAAACAAACAATCCAACCTTGTTTTTCTGTGTTTGTTCCTGTTTTGTCTATTTATATTTTGTTTTGCTGTTGTTAACATTTATTATCCAGAATTTGATTTGATTTGTATTAGATATAATTAATTTTTATTTGTTTTCATGTTAAATACTCAAATGTGATTAGGCGAAAAATTCTTTTTATTCTTCTATGAATGAAATTCCGAGAATGGCGCCAAAAATGTGACGTCACAATACAACAATTGAAGTTGCGTATTGATTTGAGAAAAAGAATCCCATTTAAAACCAGTAAAATTGTACATAAAACATGTTTTAAATTAGAAAATCATTTTCAAAAATTAATTATAAGCGTTGATGTCAATTTTTGTTTAGTTTCATGGGGTATGAAACAAATTTTGTTTGCAAACTTCTGTAAGAATCTGCTATGCTATGTGGATTCATACAGTTTGCATACAAAATTTGTTTCATACCCAGATGAAACCAAAAAAAACTAAATCAATGCTTAAATAATATGATAATGAATGAATGTGTTGAAAGTGTGTCTTAAGTGTCTTATGTCATGTGAAATGTATAAATATGTAAAAAAAAATAATGAAAAATAAAAAAAAAATGAAGTTTTAATGGGCATGATTTTTCTGATATGTAGAAATTACATGGTCATTAAAATAATCATAAAACTACATTAGGTAGTTTCTTGTGGCTGGTTTCTCTGCTCGCCATCTTGTGGCTTATCGTCTTGTGACGGCCTTCTCAGCTCGCCATCTTGTGGCTTATCGTCTTGTGACGGCCTTCTCAGCTTGCCATCTTGTGGCTTATCGTCTTGTGACGGCCTTCTCAGCTCGCCATCTTGTGGCTTATCGTCTTGTGACGGCCTTCTCAGCTCGCCATCTTGTAAATGGACTTTTAAAGTCTTTAAAAGAAAATCACCTAAATAAGTAAAAACTTTAATTCAGCTATTAGTACTCCTGAATAATACTTCCTGCTTCAGCAATTAATATTTTTGATATTTGACACCAGGTGGAGCTACGCTGACAATTACTGGTTCAGGATTCGGTAGTTCTGGGACATTGATTATCGGCGGAAGTGTCGTCACTCCCTTGTCTTACTCAGCTACCACAGTGACAGCGACGCTACCTCCACTTAGTCCAGGAGAACACTTGGTACAGGTGATTGTAGGGACAGATGGCGCTGCTGTTCTTACCAGGTAACTACGGTTAATGATGGGATCATGATCGATGATTAATGTGAATTCAAGTTTGGAAGACATTAATTTTATAGAAGCATATATTTGTAATATTTTGTGCTTTTTTATTGATTTTTGTACTGAAAGTAAAGAAGGGTTAAAAAAGAGCATTGCATATCTGTACCGATTAACTTGAATAGTATATGTTATGGAGATGTACCACAAGACGGACTACACTCTATATATTAACCCTATGGATATCCACCGTTATTGGCAAATTTTTTCTCTTTCAAAATTATTACGTCACTGTATATATATCGGCCAAATCAATCAAAAGCGACATTGCATGCAAGATTATTAAAGCATTGTTGTTTTAGGAAATGTTTAACATCTTTACTAGCATTTTCCTTCCTTCCATCAACAATTGATTTCTGCTTTGTAACCGCTGATTCTAATTTTAAAAATTTGACTGGAAGCATCTCTAGGTAGTTTACATTCGAAATTGTACAAAATGTGGGGCTGACCTCTCAGAGGCCTGAAGGGTGGGGCCAAAACTGGTCTCATTTTGGCTAAATTAATCTAAAACAACTTCTCTGAAACTAAGCAACGCATATTGCTCATATTTAATTGGTATAATCCCTTTGGAGTAAGGATTCAAAATTGTACAAATTGTGGGGCTGACCTCACAGAGGCCTGAAGGGTGGGGCTAAAAGGTCTCAATTTGGTAAAACTGATATAAAACTTCTTTGAAACTAAGTAATTGATATCGGTCATATTTCACTGGTAATACCCCTATGGGGTAGAGATTCAAATTGTATTAATGGTGGGGTTCATAGCTATATAAAGACTAGATTGGAATATACTTATGCGGTTTCAATGTACCTACTTGTCTAACATCTAATCATTCCAGAACTCATTATAGTGACACATTTTCATGGCATTTCCTGGATGAATTCCTAAATGTTAATTAACCTGATAGACATCTTTATAAACTTATATCACTGCCTCTGATAGGGTTGAACCTGCTACCTCTGGTTTACTATAGTCTTACACTCAACCGATCGAGAAGTTCTCTATAACCGAGACGTAGATTACATCTAGTAGTTTTACCAGCCATGTATAAAGTAAAAGTGAAAGAATTTTTAAAGATGTTTCATCTCCTCAGAGAAAAGCTATCATTACCGATTGGAAACAATACATGATGTTGTATATTAAAAAGAATTTAATTTGTACTGAATTCACCCGTAACAAAATGCATTATTTGATTGACAGTACCAGTGCCGTGCCAAAGATCAACTACGTGTTTCGCGTGACCAAATTGTACCCTCTTCAGGGATCCCTACAGGGAGGGACGAGGGTTACCATCCTTGGTGATGGATTGGGTACTGATGCTGAAGTCATGATTGGAGACACCTCCTGTGATGTGGACGATGCTAAAACCACATCAAGCCGCATCGAGTGCACGATCGGTGATACTGGAACGACTCACCAGATTGACAACCAGGGATCACATTTCGGTGAGGACAATAGAACGAGAGAGGCATTGTGGGTATTAAAGACATAGATATATTAGTGCTGGTTGGATAACTGAGGACAATAAAGCGAGAGAGGTATTGTGGGTATTAGAAAAATAGACATAGTGCTGGTTGGATAACTTGAGGACAATATAACAAGAGAGGCATTGTGGTATTAAGTACATAGACATAAGAACAAGTGTTGGTTGGATGAAGCTGATAAGACATAAGATCATTCTGGATGAAGCTGAATTAAAGATATTATTTGTCAAATTTTGTTTCATTGAAAGTTCTATTTTAATGTTAACCATTTTCTTTACCAGAGTTTGGTACTGGCTATGGCTGGAATCCTAGAAACTCACAGGTGAAATTGGGCGATACATTGCATTGGTCTTGGAGCTACCCGTCCTGGGTGGAAGGTCAGACACCCAGAGTAGAACAGACACCAAACGCTAGTGCAACAACACCTGAGCCTGACGGGTTCAGTAGTGGTCCAACTGGTACAAAATCAGGTAAAACTCTGACTCGTTAATATTAAATGTGTACAAAGAGCAAATGGGTAGTGCGAACAGTAGTGTTAGTAAATACAGTTGTAAAAAGACAGGAACACTGTCAATAAGGAGGAACACTTGTGTCAATAGACAGGAACACTAGTGTCAATAGACAGGAACACTAGTGTCAATAGACACAAACACTAGTGTCAATAGACAGGAACACTGTCAATAGACAGGAACACTAGTGTCAATAGACAGGAACACTAGTGTCAATAGACAGGAACACTAGTGTCGATAGACAGGAACACTAGTGTCAATAGACAGGAACACTATTGTCAATAGACAGGAACACTAGCGTCAATAGACAGGAACACTAGTGTCAATAGACAGGAACACTTGTGTCAATAGACAGGAACACTAGTGTCAATAGACAGGAACACTAGTGTCAATATACAGAAACACTAGTGTCAATAGACAGGAACACTAGTGTCAATAGACAGGAACACTAGTGTCAATATACAGAAACACTAGTGTCGATAGACAGGAACACTAGTGTAGATAGACAGGAACACTAGTGTCAATAGACAGGAACACTAGTGTCAATAGACAGGAACACTTGTGTCAATAGACAGGAACACTAGTGTCAATAGACAGGAACACTAGTGTCAATAGACAGGAACACTGTCAATAGACAGGAACACTAGTGTCAATAGACAGGAACACTGTCAATAGACAGGAACACTAGTGACAATAGACAGGAACACTAGTGTCGATAGACAGGAACGCTAGTGACAATAGACAGGAACACTAGTGTCAATAGACAGGAACACTAGTGTCAATAGACAGGAACACTAGTGTCAATAGACAGGAACACTAGTGTCAATAGACACAAACACTAGTGTCAATAGACAGGAACACTGTCAATAGACAGGAACACTAGTGTCAATAGACAGGAACACTAGTGTCAATAGACAGGAACACTAGTGTCGATAGACAGGAACACTAGTGTCAATAGACAGGAACACTATTGTCAATAGACAGGAACACTAGCGTCAATAGACAGGAACACTAGTGTCAATAGACAGGAACACTTGTGTCAATAGACAGGAACACTAGTGTCAATAGACAGGAACACTAGTGTCAATATACAGAAACACTAGTGTCAATAGACAGGAACACTAGTGTCAATAGACAGGAACACTTGTGTCAATAGACAGGAACACTAGTGTCAATATACAGAAACACTAGTGTCGATAGACAGGAACACTAGTGTAGATAGACAGGAACACTAGTGTCAATAGACAGGAACACTAGTGTCAATAGACAGGAACACTTGTGTCAATAGACAGGAACACTAGTGTCAATAGACAGGAACACTAGTGTCAATAGACAGGAACACTGTCAATAGACAGGAACACTAGTGACAATAGACAGGAACACTGTCAATAAAGACAGGAACACTGTCAATAGACAGGAACACTAGTGTCAATAGACAGGAACACTGTCAATAAAGACAGGAACACTGTCAATAGACAGGAACACTAGTGTCAATATACAGAAACACTAGTGTCAATAGACAGGAACACTAGTGTCAATAGACAGGAACACTTGTGTCAATAGACAGGAACACTAGTGTCAATATACAGAAACACTAGTGTCGATAGACAGGAACACTAGTGTAGATAGACAGGAACACTAGTGTCAATAGACAGGAACACTAGTGTCAATAGACAGGAACACTTGTGTCAATAGACAGGAACACTAGTGTCAATAGACAGGAACACTAGTGTCAATAGACAGGAACACTGTCAATAGACAGGAACACTGTCAATAAAGACAGGAACACTAGTGTCAATAGACAGGAACACTAGTGTCAATAGACAGGAACACTGTCAATAAAGACAGGAACACTGTCAATAGACAGGAACACTAGTGTCAATAGACAGGAACACTATTGTCAATAGACAGGAACACTGTCAATAGAAAGGAACACTAGTGACAATAGACAGGAACACTAGTGTCAATAGACAGGAACACTGTCAATAGACAGGAACACTAGTGTCAATAGACAGGAACACTGTCAATAGACAGGAACACTAGTGACAATAGACAGGAACACTAGTGTCGATAGACAGGAACGCTAGTGACAATAGACAGGAACACTAGTGTCAATAGACAGGAACACTAGTGTCAATAGACAGGAACACTAGTGTCAATAGACAGGAACACTGGTGTCAATAGACAGGAACACTAGTGTCGATAGACAGGAACACTAGTGTCAATAGACAGGAACACTGTCAATAAAGACAGGAACACTGTCAATAGACAGGAACACTAGTGTCAATAGACAGGAACACTGTCAATAAAGACAGGAACACTGTCAATAGACAGGAACACTAGTGTCAATATACAGGAACACTAGTGTCAATAGACAGGAACACTAGTGTCAATAGACAGGAACACTGGTGTCAATAGACACGAACACTGGTGTCGATAGACAGGAACACTGTCAATATACAGGAACACTAGTGTCAATAGACAGGAACACTAGTGTCAATAGACAGGAACACTAGTGTCAATATACAGGAACACTAGTGTCAATAGACAGGAACACTAGTGTCAATATACAGGAACACTGTCAATATACAGGAACACTGGTGTCAATAGACAGGAACACTAGTGTCAATATACAGGAACACTAGTGTCGATAGACAGGAACACTAGTGTAAATAGACAGGAACACTAGTGTCAATAGACAGGAACACTAGTGTCGATAGACAGGAAGACTAGTGTCGATAGACAGGAAGACTAGTGTCGATAGACAGGAACACTAGTGTCGATAGACAGGAACACTAGTGTCGATAGACAGGAACACTAGTGTCAATAGACAGGAACACTGGTGTCAATAGACAGGAACACTAGTGTCAATAGACAGGAACACTAGTGTCAATAGACAGGAACACTCGTGTCAATAGACAGGAACACTGGTGTCAATAGACAGGAACACTGGTGTCAATAGACAGGAACGCTAGTGTCAATAGACAGGAACACTGGTGTCAATATACCGGAACGCTAGTGTCAATAGACAGGAACACTGGTGTCAATAGACAGGAACACTGTCAATATACAGGAACACTGGTGTCAATAGACAGGAACACTAGTGTCAATAGACAGGAACACTAGTGTCAATATACAGGAACACTGGTGTCAATATACAGGAACACTGGTGTCAATAGACAGGAACACTAGTGGCACATATTATATGCACATATTTGTCATTAATGTTGAATCTTAAATCTTCTCTGTTGACCTCTCAACTGTTTTCATCGCAACATGTTTATCACATGCAATAGTAAAGTTTCAAGAGAAAACATAGATGTTTGTTACGTTTTTCCAAAAATATATGGGAAAATATAATTTTTTTGTCTGACCATCCAACCTTCAGTAAATTTTTCTTGATACTTTGCTATTAAAAATGGAATAATTATAATAATCTTGCTTTTTGGTGAAGTAAGATCTACTTATATAGAAATGGCATTGAATATATACTGACCAATATATGTTATGAAAGGTTGCTAGCAGGAGCGAGACAGAGTGTTTTTCTGATTGGCTTTAATGACTTCAATTTTTGAGGGGTCAATGGCTTTTTGCATCATTTTCCCAAACAAATTTTCCCTTTTTTCACACCGGTTTTTTAATTCAAAACGGAAAAAAAAATAATTTTTTTTGTCAGGGTTCAGTGTTTTACTGGGCAAAAACCTTTTGGAGTTATGTAAAACATCCCCGGCGGTTTTAACCCGGGGCCCAACTTTTGGGGATAAAATCCTAAGTTTGGGGAAAAGGTCAAAAAATGGACGGGTATTTTTGACAAGTTGGTTTAAAATTTCAAAATTTTTTTAAAAAGTAACGAAAATAAAAAAAAAGGGGTTCAATTTTAAAATACCCAAAAAAATTTTTCAAGTGGGTAATATTTTCATTTTTCCCAGTGGGCAATTTTAAAAAATTAAAATTTGCCCACGAGTGAAATATTTTTTTAGGCACGAGTATTTTTTTTTTTTTTTTACCGAAAAAACCCCCCCCTTTGTTTTTAAAAAATAAGAAAAAAAAAAGTAGTTTTTTCTATTTTACAAGGGGCTTTTATTTGGCAATTTTGGGTTTTTTTCATAATTTTTATTTAATCAGAAAATGATTTTTCAAAATAAAAATGATTTTTTCACTAGTGAAAAATAATTTTTAGGGAAAATTTTATTTTACTTAAAAATGAAAAAATTGTTATCCCGTTACTTTTAAAAATGAATCATTTCCCAAATAACAAAATAATTTAAAGTATTTTGATTGTGGTTTGGGGGCCAAAAAAACCATAGGGGGGGGGAGGGGTGTTTCTTTAAAATTTTTCTCATCTTTTGTATATTTCCAAATGAAGTGAAAGAAGTGTCTGTAAAGTGGTTTTTTCGCGGGGTGGGGGGTTTTTTTTTGGTTTTGTGGGGGGTATTTTTTCGCAATACTTAATTTTTTTTGCTAAAATTATTTGTATCAAATAAAATGGGAGGGGAAAATTTTATCAAAGGAACCTGTTTTAATTAGCGTTTCCCCCCCAGAAATTTCCCGTTACAGTCTAAAAATATTTTGGGTTACATGTTCTGTTAATATGTTTTTCCGGTCTTTAGGGGATAACCGTCATCGTCGGGTATGGTTTTGGAACCCTCAGCAATCTCGGGCTGTTCAGATTTCCGGCACCTATGGTGGGACGCGCAAAATTCAAAATTTAAATTCGGGCGTCGACACCAACTATTATCCTTTAAAAGCCCCTAAAGGGAAGGCAAAGAGATATCGTTTTAGCCGGGCGGGTTTCCCAAAAATTTTCAAAATAGGTCAAATTCGGTAGTGACTCCTGTTTAGTTCAGCAGCCTCGACTTCCTAAATTCTTAAAATTATTTTCCTCCCCGTTTTCCCCCCCCGTAGGGGTCCAGTCCCAACTGCCCCCGGGGGAAAAAATGGAAAGCCCCCTAGTTTTGGGCAACGTGGTTTTGCGCTTTTCCGGTTTGCTTTTTTTGGGGGGCTCCTAAACAAACAATTCAGGGGAGGTTCCGGGGGTGCCGGCTGGAGCACTTTTACTATTTTACCTTTTTTATCATTTCTACTCAATCATCGCGTTCACCCCAGTAAATCATGGGGGGGGATGGAGCCCCGGTTTTGTTGGGGTCAAAACGGGAATCCGTCTTCAAATTGACGGGGTCACCCACTGTGGAAACCCCTAAAAAGGGGGGCCCCCCCAAAATGGTGTACTGGAAAAAAATTTGGGAAAAAGCTAAGACAATTAAAGTTATAGCTTTTAAATGGCCGAGGTTAAAACGGACCCAAAAAAACCATTCAGGATAAGTGGGTCCGTTGGAAGTATACCCGGGGAAAGGGGACGGCCAAAGGGAAACCAAACCAAGGGCCCCGAAACCCTTTCACCCTCCCCCCTCCAAAGGGGCCGGGCACTTTTTCCCCCGAAAAAACCCCCCAAACACTTTTGGGACTTTCCTTACCTAAAACCACACAAACTAAATTCCCCCCCCTTTTTGAAAAAACCGACCATGTTACTTGGAGGAACGGGGTTCCCCCGGGGGGGAAATTCCACTGGGCAACGATGTTCCTTTACTCGAAATCCGGGGGTTTGGAGAGCGCCCCTCGCAAAAATGGGGCAAAAATAAGGACCCTACGCAATGGGAGGGGAAAGGTTTTGGAACGGGGCCGACAACTCGGGGAACGCCCTGGGGAAAGAGGGTTACTTTTTTGGGAATTTGGAGGAGGGAAATTAAAAACAAATGGGCGGAATTAAAGGTCCTAGGGACATCCCCCCTCGGAAG
Organism: Pecten maximus; assembly: GCF_902652985.1. Taxonomy (NCBI): domain Eukaryota; kingdom Metazoa; phylum Mollusca; class Bivalvia; order Pectinida; family Pectinidae; genus Pecten; species Pecten maximus. The sequence continues at coordinate 17,716 of NW_022979188.1, forward strand.
AATTTTTTGGGGTTTTTGGCTCTTTTTGGCCTAATGAGGGGGGTAAAAGGGAAAAAAGGTACAAAAAATAATTAAATTATATGAAATTTTTTTGAAAAATTCACTTGGTAGTATTGGGGGTTTTGGGGGTTATGGCAAAAAATTAGGAAAAAAAGTAATGTAAGGTAAAATAATTGACCCAGGAAAAAAACCCGGGGGAAAAATGAGATAAAATTTTTTTTTGGTAGGGGTTTTAAAAAAAATACCCTGAACAAAAGCCCAAGCCCGTTCATAAAAGTATGTTCCCAGAGACAGGTTTACGGTACAATCGGGAAACGCCCCTACAAAAAGCTTAAACTCTCGCAAACCATTTTGGTTAAAACAGACTACCGGTTAACCCCTGAAAGTATCCAAAATTAATGAAATCCCGGAAAAAAGACCTTTTTAAAACCACAAAAAACCAATCCGAGGTTTTAAAAAAATTATGTAAATAAATTTAAATTTTTGTTTACTCTCAGATAAAATAAAGGTTTTTTTTAAAATTGAAATAGGTTTTAATGTTGTAAATTCATTATTTTAAGAGGTATTAACTAGAAAGTTTAAATTTTCCTAAAAGATTTACGTGTCGGTTTCTGAATGTTTTCTAAAAAAATTGGAAAACGACTAAAAAAGAACCGGTTTCCCTGGCTCCCCACGGGGGGGGACTAAAAGGAACAAATACCGTGGGGGGATGCCGGGGAAAAAAAAACTAAATGGGTATGGCGGATTTAAGGCCCCAAAACAAGTTTTATAACCTGTTTTAGGGTTATTTACAAAATTTTTAATTGAAAAGACTTATGGGGTTTAAAATTTGGGTTATTAAACCTAATAAAAAAAAAATTGGGGGTTTGCCCCAATTTTTAGGGGTACCTTTTTAAAAAAAAATTTGCAGTAAAAATTTTTAAAAATCTTAAATTTTTTGTTATTTTAGTAAAATTTGGGGGAAAAACCAAAGGACTTTGAAATTTAATTAACTTTTTTGGGGAAACCCATGGTTAATCCATTTTTTATTATAACTAGGCAATCATCTCCAAAAATCCTGGCCAAGTTCCCCTTTAAAAGGGGGGTTTTAAAAAATTTTAAAGGGGTTTTTTCCCAAAAAAAAGTCCAATTTTTTGTCTTTTTAACAAAAACCAAAAATACTTCAAAAAAAGGCCCGATCAATTTGGCGGGGTTGATTTTTTTGGCCGGTAGGGAAAACTTTAAAGGAAAAACCCAAATTAAAATTTTAAGGGGAAAAAAATTTTAAATTTTTTTAAAATTTAAATTTTTAATGAGGGTTTTTGGAATTAAAATATGTGTTAAGAATTAAAAAAAAAGTATAGAATAAAATAGGGGGGGGGATAACTCAAGTTATCTCCTCACCCCCCAATTTTGGTCTTTTTTTAAAAAAAAAAAAAAAGAAAAAAAGGCCGAACGAGAAAAAAAAAAAATTTGGAGTGGAGCCATTTTTAGTTAAAAAGTCGAAAAACCCCGACATTTTCCCAAACCCAATACAACTCCAAAAAATTTCACCAAACCAAAATTCAAACCCAAAAACAAAAAAATCCCAAACCAATCATCCCCCCCGAAACAACCCAAAAAAGGGAAAATGCCCTAAAAGATAAAACCGACCCGGGGTATTACCCACAATTGAAAATAGAATGATGTCCCGTATCTGCCCGGTTTTGGGTCCTCCTTGTAAAAACTGTGTATATTTTCAATCAATCCCCCTGAATCTCAATTTTTTCCTTTAAAATTTGCTACAATGCCTCCAAGATGAGAATCCGTCCGAAAATGTGTGCGGTCCCTCATTGGTTTCCCGGGACGCTAGATGGCCCCAAAATGTTTGCGGTAGCTATAGTAAATTGGTTTTGTCACTTCACATTTTTTAGTCACCTGGCCCAAAGGGCCGTCAAACTTATGCCAAGGTGCGGCATCCATTGCCGCCAACTGTTCGTTTTTGAGTTTGATTTTTTTTTTAAAAGCTCTTGTAAAATATTTTGGATTTTAACTTATTTTGGGCCCGAAAAAGGGCCTTTGGGGGAAGGGAAAAAGATTTTAAAAAAATGGGGGACTCTTCACCCCAAAGGGGCCAAAAGGGGCGGGGCCAAAAGGGAAAAAAGAGGTAATTCCTTAAACGCTAGTAGTCATAAAAAAAAGGGTAGATTTGAACCAAAATTTTTGGTCAGAAAAAATTTTTTTTGGGGGGGGAAAGGGGAAAAGAAAAAAGGGGC
>NW_022979189.1:0-25026 GCF_902652985.1 Pecten maximus
TATCCGTTTTCAATACACTGCATTATTGTCGAGCCACATTAATCGATCACATTGCATGGTTCATGCTACTGTTCGTACAATCAAAAGGACGTAACACTTGTTGTCTAAACGGGTGAACGGCGGATTTATATCAAAATACACATTTTGTGTCCGGCCCTTGTGCAATCGGAATCTATCGTTTCCAACTCCATTAGATTACCGACACACGTTAAGTAAAAGTTAGTAATTAATCTACGCATATTGTTTAAGGAGATTGTGCTGTCGGAATCTATGGTATGAAACTTCATTAGATTATCTACATATGTAGCGGGACTGGGCAGAATCGATCATCGGTGACCGGGTAGCTCAATCGGTAGAGCATCCGGATAGTGTTCTGAAGGTCCCGAGTTCGAACCCCAGTCTGGCCTCTATATTTTCTCCTCTCCCGTTACACATAGATTTTGTTAAAAATAGTAAATTACTAATCTAGTGACATTTTATTTTCAAATGTCTAACCGTCACGTTCTGTTTTAATTAGACGTAATACCGTGTTTTGAAATGTATTTCAATTACAATGTATTAGTAAGTTTCGTTTTAATCAAAAAATAGAAATATGTTTGTGATGATTAGGCTTTGTATAACATGTAGGTTAGGACGATAGATAAATAACAACAATAACACAGTTTTTTGCGTAAATTCGAGATTCATGGACACTTTTCGAGAAAAGTGTTTGGCTCTGAAAAGAGCCGTTGTTAGGATTCAAGACTGCGTCTCAGTTACTCTATATCTTCGTCTTCTGATCCAGAAACAACATCCACGATTTCGCCATACAGATCCTTCCGTAGTCCGGATATGTCTTCAGCTTTTTGGTGGGCATAGTCGTAGTACATGTTCCGTAGGCCTTCGACAACCGACATTCGGAGTCTGTAGCTGTAGCGGAAGGTTCGTAGTCCGTCTCGCTTGGCTCCGAGGTAACGGCACTGCAAATCGTCTAGCTTGTAATTCAGGTGTACTATCTGTTCACAGGCTGTGCGAAATTTACGCTCACTGTCCAGCAGGGTGAAGCGTTGATCGAGTCGGGAGTTCCGTGATATGGTCTTCATTATTTTCTCAAGTGAAATGTTGGTAGCAGAATGTCCATCGGTCATATATACCTGCAGTCGAGTGTCATAACACAAGGAGAAACTCGTGTACACCCGTATATGCATGCTGACGCGTGTCAGCGCATTTTGTTTATTGAGTGAAAGGCGACCTACCCGGCCTTGTATAAACAGCCGATTACCGTTACGTGGACACGGTCCGTGCACATCACACTGTGTTGATTACATCTGTGATCAGAATGCGTGGACAATTGAAACTTGCTGTTGTTGACGAAGTTATGGTATCGTAACTATGACGTCATAGAACAATAAGACAATCAAGATTGACGTAATATAGTAAAGTTGGCGGCCTGGCTGGAGGTGTACGGATCGGGGGTTTGAAATACGTATCAAATCAATATTATATCAATTAAATGAATGGTGCTGCTTTTATTGGACGTATAATTTACATACACGCATCGTTATACACTTGTAAGTTATCCGTTTTCAATACACTGCATTATTGTCGAGCCACATTAATCGATCACATTGTATGGTTCATGCTACTGTTCGTACAATCAAAAGGACGTAACACTTGTTGTCTAAACGGGTGAACGGCGGATTTATATCAACATACACATTTTGTGTCCGGCCCTTGTGCAATCGGAATCTATCGTTTCCAACTCCATTAGATTACCGACACACGTTAAGTAAAAGTTAGTAATTAATCTACGCATATTGTTTACGGACATTGTGCTGTCGGAATCTATGGTATGAAACTTCATTAGATTACCTACATATGTAGCGGGACTGGACAGAATCGATCATCGGTGACCGGGTAGCTCAATCGGTAGAGCATTCGGCTAGTGTTCTGAAGATCCCGAGTTCGAACCCCAGTCTGGCCTCTATATTTTCTCCTCTCCCGTTACACATAGATTTTGTTAAAAATAGTAAATTACTAATCTAGTGACATGTTATTTTCAAATGTCTAACCGTCACGTTCTGTTTTAATTAGACGTAATACCGGAATTTCAAATGTATTTCAATTACAATGTATTAGTAAGTTTCGTTTTAATCAAAAAATAGAAATATGTTTGTGATGATTAGGCTTTGTATAACATGTAGCGTAGGACGATAGATAAATAACAACAATAACACAGTTTTTTGCGTAAATTCGAGATTCATGGACACTTTTCGAGAAAAGTGTTTGGCTCTGAAAAGAGCCGTTGTTAGGATTCAAGACTGCGTCTCAGTTACTCTATATCTTCGTCTTCTGATCCAGAAACAACATCCACGATTTCGCCATACAGATCCTTCCGTAGTCCGGATATGTCTTCAGCTTTTTGGTGGGCATAGTCGTAGTACATGTTCCGTAGGCCTTCGACAACCGACATTCGGAGTCTGTAGCTGTAGCGGAAGGTTCGTAGTCCGTCTCGCTTGGCTCCGAGGTAACGGCACTGCAAATCGTCTAGCTTGTAATTCAGGTGTACTATCTGTTCACAGGCTGTGCGAAATTTACGCTCACTGTCCAGCAGGGTGAAGCGTTGATCGAGTCGGGAGTTCCGTGATATGGTCTTCATTATTTTCTCAAGTGAAATGTTGGTAGCAGAATGTCCATCGGTCATATATACCTGCAGTCGAGTGTCATAGCACAAGGAGAAACTCGTGTACACCCGTATATGCATGCTGACGCGTGTCAGCGCATTTTGTTTATTGAGTGAAAGGCGACCTACCCGGCCTTGTATAAACAGCCGATTACCGTTACGTGGACACGGTCCGTGCACATCACACTGTGTTGACTACATCTGTGATCAGAATGCGTGGACAATTGAAACTTGCTGTTGTTGACGAAGTTATGGTAACGTAACTATGACGTCATAGAACAATAAGACAATCAAGATTGACGTAATATAGTAAAGTTGGCGGCCTGGCTGGAGATGTACGGATCGTGGGTTTGAAATACGTATCAAATCAATATTATATCAATTAAATGAATGGTGCTGCTTTTATTGGACGTATAATTTACATACACGCATCGTTATACACTTGTAAGTTATCCGTTTTCAATACACTGCATTATTGTCGAGCCACATTAATCGATCACATTGTATGGTTCATGCTACTGTTCGTACAATCAAAAGGACGTAACACTTGTTGTCTAAACGGGTGAACGGCGGATTTATATCAACATACACATTTTGTGTCCGGCCCTTGTGCAATCGGAATCTATCGTTTCCAACTCCATTAGATTACCGACACACGTTAAGTAAAAGTTAGTAATTAATCTACGCATATTGTTTACGGACATTGTGCTGTCGGAATCTATGGTATGAAACTTCATTAGATTACCTACATATGTAGCGGGACTGGACAGAATCTAGCTGCGATAACGTAGCTCTGGACGACGGACGGACAATTTCTGACAGATGGTCGTCGTCAGAGCTACGATTCCCTCCCATTGCTCGTAATGTAGCAAAACAGTGAACCTCGAAAATGCTACAAATAGAGGATATCGTTTAACTGTGGAGTAATAGCTGGTATAATTAAACATTTCTAACACAATTTTGCAATGTATTAGCCTACCGTCTAATCTGTAAATCTTTATTTCGCATATTCTGATAGCATACTGCTTGGAGTTGTCTCCGTGATCCGCCATGTTACTTCTCGAAGAACTCTCGCGAGGATGCTGACCCAAATATGGAACCCGTGACCATATATGGATGAAGCTACTACGATAAATAAAAACATTATCAGAGATATTTAACCTCTGTTTTGTAACTCTTGTGGAGAAAGCGAATCTTGCTTTGCGTAATTAAATAATTTCAGAATGAATTGACCTTCCTTACTGTGATATATTACTCCGAATCTGTTTTTCTGTTGAAATCTCGCGGGAAACCTCATTAGCATCAATTTATTTTGATTTCCTTATAAGGAAATTGACCTTTACACTTGTATCAAAGATGGCGGTATGTTTGAACTGATATCTCCGTGTGTCTTGCTCGTTTTGGATTTTACTATTTATTGTCAAACAATTGACGTAATGTGCAGGTTTGTGGCTTGAATATTAGTAATAGATACCAGAATCATCAATTTACATGCGTTTTTTTATCCGAGAAAATTTTTACCACCGCTAATACTGCCCGATGTGAATCACATCGGGGCTTGCTACACTATCGGCAATGGGAGGGACTTCATACCCTGCCGGAGAGCAGTGTAGGCAGGGCATGAATATTCGTTCTAGACAGAATCGATCATCGGTGACCGGGTAGCTCAATCGGTAGAGCATCCGGATAGTGTTCTGAAGGTCCCGAGTTCGAACCCCAGTCTGGCCTCTATATTTTCTCCTCTCCCGTTACACATAGATTTTGTGAAAAATAGTAAATTACTAATCTAGTGACATTTTATTTTCAAATGTCTAACCGTCACGTTCTGTTTTAATTAGACGTAATACCGGAATTTCAAATGTATTTCAATTACAATGTATTAGTAAGTTTCGTTTTAATCAAAAAATAGAAATATGTTTGTGATGATTAGGCTTTGTATAACATGTAGCGTAGGACGATAGATAAATAACAACAATAACACAGTTTTTTGCGTAAATTCGAGATTCATGGACACTTTTCGAGAAAAGTGTTTGGCTCTGAAAAGAGCCGTTGTTAGGATTCAAGACTGCGTCTCAGTTACTCTATATCTTCGTCTTCTGATCCAGAAACAACATCCACGATTTCGCCATACAGATCCTTCCGTAGTCCGGATATGTCTTCAGCTTTTTGATGGGCATAGTCGTAGTACATGTTCCGTAGGCCTTCGACAACCGACATTCGGAGTCTGTAGCTGTAGCGGAAGGTTCGTAGTCCGTCTCGCTTGGCTCCGAGGTAACGGGACTGCAAATCGTCTAGCTTGTAATTCAGGTGTACTATCTGTTCACAGGCTGTGCGAAATTTACGCTCACTGTCCAGCAGGGTGAAGCGTTGATCGAGTCGGGAGTTCCGTGATATGGTCTTCATTATTTTCTCAAGTGAAATGTTGGTAGCAGAATGTCCATCGGTCATATATACCTGCAGTCGAGTGTCATAGCACAAGGAGAAACTCGTGTACACCCGTATATGCATGCTGACGCGTGTCAGCGCATTTTGTTTATTGAGTGAAAGGCGACCTACCCGGCCTTGTATAAACAGCCGATTACCGTTATGTCGCAGTGTTAAACACTCTGTCATATTTGGTTTCAAAATAAAGCAAAAATTAAACGATATATTTTATATCAATAGGACTTCTAGTTTAGATAATTTAATTTTTGTATTTCACTTAAAATGAGAAAGATAATTTTGACTTTAAGATTTTATTTTGAACAGGAATGTCCGCTATTCCTTAAAAGTTGTATTATAACACATCAGGATTACAAAGTGGTTACAAGATATAAGCCTTCGTTAGAATGTCAGTCAATATGTCAGCGATAAACAAACATATAAAAAGCTGTCCTTAAAAGATTCGATCACAGGTGTTCCAAGCTGTTATTTCTGAGTCGTTTTAGGAATTAGTGTCAGGCCATATGTCCAATAACTTCAAAAGAAATGTTTTCACTTAGCCGGCAATTAAGGGGTCTAGTGACAATTGTTACGTCACAATACCTCAGCTAACCTGAGATATTGGTGACAGGTCTAAACCAGTAATTAACCGGTCATGGCCAGTTCGGTAAACAAACAGAGCTACTGACCATTACGCTAAATTAGGTTTGATTGGTTAATAGATGAAACTTCAGCCGAAGTAATTTGTAAAACGTAATTTGATTGGTTTAGGAAAGTTCCGATGATTCTTAACTTACTGTGTCCAGGTGGTTCTTGTTACTTTCGAACAAGACGCCACGAATAAAACATCTATTTGGACACAGAAACAAGATTCATCTTTGTTTGTTGAAGATTCCTATATACTACGTGACAACGCTGGCCTATACGAGCTAATTCCCTAGCAACCAGCCTTGTCACAGCTTGGTGGAGTTTCCACGATGGTCCCGGATGTCTGGTAACCAGCCTATCAACGATATACGGCACGGATACCCGCTTAGAAAGTATGGACCAGACTTCTTGAACAGCCAACAGTATCTACAGACACCGCCAGTAGAAGAACACTCCGAACAGGATACTATTCAACAAGAACAACCAAAATTAAAGAAAAAAGGTATGGCGGTCAACATTCATAAGGCTATAACACAATTTGCGGGTGAGTCCAAATCTCAAGAAGAAGCAGACACATTTATTGACCAGTTTAAAAACTATGTTACGTTTGCACAGACAGATAAAGCGCTTCAACCAAATTTGTTTTCGATGTGCATCAAAAGTCAGTCGACAGCTAGTCAGTGGTTTCAGGAGCTACCTGATCCCATAAGGAAAGACATAGATCAAATATACCAAAAATTTCAAGAACGTTTTAATGTTCCGGAAAACATGACATGGATTCCGTATCGGGAGCTACATGGTATGGTTCAGGGTTACATGCAACCTGTAACCCAGTACATAACGTCTGTAAGGTGTAAGGCAAGGCAAGCAAAAGTAGATGAAAAGCAAGTTTTCAACATTTTAATGGCAGGTCTTAAACCTGATATCAGAACGCCGGTTATACAATCGGATCCTAAAACATTAGATGATTTTACGAGGGCTGCAGAGATAGCAGAGAGGTCCCTTATGGTTAACAACACCAAAGACATAGCATCTTCAGAGTCAAGTCAAAATGCAAAATCCCCAGATCAAAGTCAATCTTCAGAGGCTCTTGATAAAATTCTCAGTGCTATTTCGGTGATGACGTCACAACTAAACACAAGTGTAAACGTTTTAACAGAGAGTGCATCGCAGGGTCGTTTCCAATCAGGGAATTCCAGGGGTCACTTTAGTAATTCGGGTCACTCGGGCAATAGGAGAAATCATGCAAGGTCAAACAATTTTTCTCAACCCAAGTCTACATCTAGGCCTAATCACCAGTCCTTTAGCAATGCACATCAATCAAACGGTATCAGTTGCTGGAGTTGTGGTGCTTACGACCATAAACAAATAGACTGCGAGGTCTTCAGACAACGCAAGCAGTGCTTCGCTTGTCAGAAACAAGGTCATTTGGCAAGGGTTTGTCAGAAGAATAAACACAACCAATAGGATTTTTCGCCTGACCAGGTTAAAGGGGTTCCCTTGTCTAGGCCGAATAACTCTCTTAGTCCTTGTTTTTCTACAGAACTGAACGACAATTTTGTAAATATTGTATTCAAAAATAGTGTATCAGATTCAGTAACTGTTAGTGCTTTATTAGACACAGGGGCAAGTCTGACGTGTATTTCAAAATCCCTTTTCCAAAAGCTAGGTTTAAAGAAACCTTTAGAGCACTCAAACATTTCTCAAGTCTATGGCGTAGGTGGTAACACGCATAGGATTGAAGGTTGTATAACTTTGAAATTTGAGCTAGCTGGTGAGGAAGTAGAACACAAATTCTATGTTTTTCCTAAGTTACATCAACAGGTTATTCTAGGTATGGATTTTTTGAAAAAGTACAAGGGAAGTATAGATGTAGGTGGGAAATCTCTTACTATTACGGTAGGTTCAAGTGTATTGAGTTGTAAGACTAGTGCGCCAGGATGTATTGGGGTAGCTAGGTCTATTTGTGAGGTAACTGTCCCACCACAGTCACAGGTACTTATTCCCGTTAAACTGTCGAGAATCTCAGAAGGGTCTGTTGCTTTGTTAGAACCTGTGAAAAACTTAGAAAATAAGCTTAACCTAGCATGCGCCAAAGTTTTGGTTACTTGTCGAAAAGGTAAGTCAGTGTGCAGGCTTCTGAACCCTACAAATGGTGAGCTGTGTATCAGTGCAAATATGCCTTTAGGTAAGCTATTTCCTGTAGATACCACCACAATCTCTGAAATCAAAGATGACCTTACAGAACAAGTCAATGCTACAGCATATGAGGTAAGCAAAGGAGCTGACGCAGATGGCGTAACACAAGTAGCAAAAGACTTAGACATTCCCCTAAAGGATGCGGACCTTACCGAGGATCAAAAGACACAGTTGCTTCAACTCATAGGTAAGAACAGGAATGTCTTTGCTACTAATTTACAAGAGTTAGGTTGTACAGACGCCCACTTTCACAAGATAGAGACAGGTGATGCCCTTCCAAAAAGGCAACGCTTTTACCGTCACTCCCCAGCTGCCAAAGCTGAGGTTGAGCGACAGGTAAGCGAGATGATGGAAAACGATATCATAGAACATTCGGTAAGTGTATGGAATGCACCCGTTGTCATGGTAAAGAAACGCTCAGGTGAGTATAGATTTACCGTGGATTATCGTGCCTTAAACTCTGTCACATCCCCCATAAGCTTCCCGCTGCCTAGACTCGAAGATGTCTTTGACAGTGTTGGGGAAGCCCAGCCTACATTTTTCTCAGTGCTCGATTTGGCATCAGGGTTTTGGCAAATTCCACTAGATGAGGAAACAAAGCAAAAAAGTGCATTCGTAACTCACCATGGCGTGTTCCAGTTTAAAAGACTTCCATTTGGTCTCATGAATGCGCCAATGAGCTTTCAAATGGTGATGGCACAAGTGCTCAGGGGTCTTTTCTGGAAATATGTACTGGTCTATGTGGATGACATACTAATTTTCAGCAAAGATTTCAACACGCACTTACACCATCTGCAACAAGTTTTTGATCGCTTACGTGAAGCAAATCTTACTTTGAAACCACAAAAATGCCAATTCGCACTGAAAAAAGTGGAGTACTTGGGACATTTCCTGTCCAAAGATGGTATTGAAGTGAACCCTGCAACAACAGACAAGGTAAGAAACTTTCCAACGCCAAGAAAAGTTAAAGACGTTAGAGCTTTTACCGGTCTTTGTAATTACTATAGGAGATTTATCAAAGACTTCGCAAAGGTAGCGAAACCCTTGAACGCGCTACTTAAGAAAGATACCAAATTTCGCTGGTCTGACGAATGCGAACAAGCTTTTCAAAAACTGAAATTGGCGTTGGTCTCTCCTCCCATTCTCGCATTTCCCCAGATGGATAAGCCTTTTATTTTGGCCACTGACGCATCAGGTACTGCAATAGGTCATATCTTAGGTCAAAAAGATGATCAGGGAAGAGAAAGAGTGATAGCTTACGGAGGTAGAGCTCTACGAGGAAATGAACTCAACTGGGATGTATCAGAAAGAGAATGTCTTGCTCTCGTTGAAGCCATAAAAGTCTACCATCCTTATCTTGCTAATAAACACTTCCAAGTGTATACAGACAACCTTACTGTCAAGTTTCTAAAGACAATCAAGGACAGGCAAGGTAGGTTAGCTAGATGGTCATTAAAACTCCAAGGGTACAACTTCTCTATTGATCATAAACCTGGGGTAACAAACCAAAACGCGGATGCCTTATCTCGTCGAGATTACGACACTGGAGATGAAAAAGGTAAGTCTCTGTCGGTAAATGCTCTTACAGCATCCCCCGACATGGAAGTATTAGAAGTCGACGACAACACGGATGAGACCTGTGTAATCGAATTCAAGACAGATATTACTCGTACATCAGACACAATACCCAGTGTCATGGAGGTAAGTGCACCTGAGCTAGACGATGAACCAGTTATCGATCTTGCCAAATTCCAACCAGGTAATACACCTAATGTAGACGAGATGCAGTTGCAAGAACTTATTCAGTCACAACATGGCGATACACATTTTAAACCAATTTTGGACTATAAGGAAAAGGGTATCGTTCCTAAAAACAAAAGAGCTGCTAGACAGCTTGATGCTAAGTCAAATTCCTATGAAGTTGGGAAAAATGGTGTTTTGTATCACATTCTGAATCTCGCCGCAAAAGCTGTTCCAGGTATTTCCAGAATTGTCAGACGTGTCGCTGTCCCAAATGGCTTTCATAGAAATGTAATGGAATCATTCCATGATAGCCATGCCGGCGGTGCACATCTGGGTTTTGAAAAAACGTACGGTGCTATCAAACTTAGGTACTACTGGCCTAATATGTACGCTGAGATAGAGGACTATGTTCAGTCCTGTCAAGCGTGTCAGTTGGCTAAACGCAACTACCATGCCACTAAGGTACCTTTAACACCGCTACCGGTTGCAGGTAAGTTTGAAAGATGGCACATGGACATCCTAGGACCACTACCTACAAGTAAGGACAAATATACCTACATTTTGTTGGTCGTAGATAGCTTCACACAGTGGCCGGAAGCTTTTTGTTTGCGTTCCCAAGAGGCTACTGAAGTTGCTAGAGTATTGTATACCAATATCATAGCACGATATGGAGCAATCCGCTATCTCGTATCAGACAGAGGTAAGAACTTCACTTCCAAACTAGTAGGTGCCCTGTGCGAATTATTTGACATTGGCCGTAGCACTACTAGCTCGTACCATCCACAAACGAACAGCGTGGTTGAGCGTATGAACAGTACGCTAGCACAGTGCTTACGAGCTTGTAGTGACGGTGACCAGACTAACTGGCCGTCAAAAATTCCAGGTATCATGATGGCATTCAGAATGGCGCCATCATCGTCTTCTGAGTACTCCCCGTATTTCTTGGTGCATGGCACCGAAATGAGGATGCCAATCGATGTTCAACTGATCCCAAAAGACAAGGTAGGCAAAAATCATAGACAAGCTATTCAGGAATACATCGACAATAAGTCCATGACACACAAAATAGCCAAGGTAAACATAGAAAAGGCAAAGGAAAGACAAAAGGTACACCACGACGCATCAGCCAAAGTCCCAGACTATAAGGTAGGTGATGCGGTATTATTGTCAGACCCACACATCGCAAAAGGTGAGTCATCAAAACTTCATCTCAAATGGAAGGGTCCTTACATGATAGAACGCCTAGGTCCCAACTACACCTACAAACTACGTAACGTAGACACAGGTAAGCTTGTAGAGTCCTTAGTCAATGCAGTTAGATTAAAGCACTACTATCACACTGACCAAAGAAATAGGTTCAATGAGGTCCAACCTCAGGCTCAGTTGAACCAGAATCCCGATCACCAGACACAGGATGATCTAGTCGATTTTCAGAGACAGAATATCCCAGACCCCGACCCTACACATGACGATCCTGCTAGTACTGAACCCCTCGACGATAGATCCCAAGAGGAATATCCATTCGAGAAAATTTTAGGCAGTAGAGTTAGGAATGGGATTCAACAGCTAAAAATTAAATGCCAAGGAACTAGCGTTACAACATGGGAGCCAGCCAGCAATGTTCAAAAAGAATGGGTAGATGAATATAACAGAACTCATACAAAACAAGGGCGCAAAAAGAAAAGGTTAGGTAAGGCTAAAAAGTATTTTAAAAGTGTATAGACCATTATATCGTTACCATAGACACAAAACTAGTGTTAATTTAAGCAGTATTTCCATTTTAATGTGAGAGTGATAAGTTTAGTAGAAAAGTGGAATAAAAGAGGTATTTTTTCTCTTTTCATTATTTAATTGGAAAGGGTACATGAGATGTGTATTTGAATATTTTTTTTCTTTCGTGGTAAGCAGCCTGAAAAGTGTAGTTAGCTAAGAGATGCTAACACTTAATTGCACTATGGTTAGCATAACGTTCGATATATTGTCGATTCAATAATATTTCGCATACGTATAGTAACATGTCAAGCGAATTTTTGTAGGAGATGTATGTAGTTTCAGTTGTCCTTTCTTTAAAGTTGATATTGTGTGAACCATAGGAATATATAGTAGGTTCATGATAAAATCCAGATTTCAAGAGTAGTTAGGTGATATTGAAATGTGAAGCCATAAAGGTCTTTGCCGTGTCATGGAATACAGAATTTTGTTTATTCTTTTTATCTGCTGAAATCCTAAGAAAATTCTCAGAAATAAGTTCTAGGGGCCATTTTTGTTTTTAAAGATTCATTTTTTTTTCTTTCTCTATTTTTGATAGTGGACATCAATGATAGTCAAAAAACAATACCTACCTTAGAAAATCTAGGGGTAAACTAGTGCTAGGGTTAGATATGTGTCGACGCATATTTCCCACCTTTTTTTTCACTACCATTGATCGATGATGAAATTATTTCTTTTTATTTAAAAATCTCCCTTTGGTGTCTTTGTAGGTTCTCTTGACGAGATGGCCACCGTCCCTTTTTTCTGTTTACTTTTCTGTACGGCCGTATCAATTGGGAAAGCAGGAATAACAACCCGTGACGGTATAAAAACCTTACCAAACTATGGTGTTACCTTCAAGAATGAAGGATCACTTTACCCAACGGCAGACCAGTGGACACATTATTTTGAGTTGGACTTACCTCTTTTTCCTTTTGTATCGGAAAAACCCCTGAATTGTAGACAATGCCCGTGGTATCAAGAAGCAATAACTGAAATTGTGGCTCTACATAAGCAGACGCGTTTAGATGTAGGAACAATTTTGTCAAAGATTAAGAAACTTTTACCTCATCACAATCTAAACCGTTTTTCGATGAGTAGGAAACGTAGGTCTTTTCTTCCATTTATAGGCTCTTTAGCTAAAACTCTGTTTGGCACTTCAACCACCTCAGATGTAGAGCAATTATCTAGAAATGTCGCAATGATTAGGGCAAACCAACAGAGAATGGCACAGGCTGCTTCGAAACAGATAGGTACTTTTACTGCTGCTGTTAGGAATTTTGACCATAGGCTTACCAACACGTTTGATGCTGTAACTGATAACCATAATGCAATTGAATTAATAGGAGATAATTTCAATAAGTCCCTCATTTCAGCAGAAATTGCACAAGCGCAATTAGTAGCTGCTATGACAAAACAAACAAGACTGTCTCTTAGAGTATTGACCCGATATGAGGAGCTACTGATGGGTGTATTAAGTACATTACAGGGCAAATTATCTCCCTTGTTAGTTCCGGACGATGTCCTAACGAATATTTTAAATTATATTGAAGAAAAACTTCAACCTCATGGATTTTTCTTAACCCATTCACATCCTACATTTTATTACCGAAACGCAAAGTATGTGATTTTTAGACAATTTTCAAGCATTTTTATAGCGGTCAATTTTCCTGTTTCGGCCATTAAAGCTAAATTGTTTAGTGTTGCTAGTTTTCCAATACCACTGAATTCCACAAGCAAACATGGAACTGAGTTAGTTTCTGACAATGATTTTTTACTTTTGTCATCTGACAATAAATATTTCGCTGAGTTGAAAAGGAGAGATTTGAAATCTTGTGCACATCACAATCACATTTGGCACTGTGAACGACATCTTGTATTTCGGAATGATACTAAAAACTCATGTTTCCTGAGTCTTTTTCATAGCAAATTAAGAGCGATCAATCAAAATTGTGTATTTCATTTCAAACAAGATGTCATTGCTCCAAAAAATTGTAAGCTTGAATTCTTCTCATTTTCTATTGATCAGTATTTCAAGTTTTGACATAAACTGTGAAGACAGTAGTACAACTTATGAAGGATGCTCATTCTGTACCATTTCGGTTCCATGTAAATGTTCACTGTCAACCAAATCATTCTTTATACCGCAACATTGGTCTGGATGTAGGAAGAACCAAACACACGATATAACGATGGTCCATGCGGTGAATCTTATTTTACTACAGCAGTTTTTCAATTCCTCTCTAGACGACTTGACACCTGATTCGGCATTTTTAAAACCGTTAGATGTTAAAGTTCCACATTTTCAACTTTTTACCCACAATTTTTCAAGTTTGATAGCTAGTGAGCAAAAAGCCAGCCTTGATATCAAGACCATTTCGGAAAGCGCTAGGCAAAATAGAGTCATTTTTCAAACTCTATCTGAAACAATGCTAGATGATGCAGCTAAGTTTGTTCCGAGTTTCAATTATGCCCTAATGTTTTCGCTCTTATCTACTTCCGTAGCGATCTTGAGTTTCTTAGCATTCGTTGCTCTCTTTCAAAAATATCGCCAACTCGCAACAGTTGTTACGTTATTGCACAAGGCTCAAAAGACTTACTCAATACCAATATTTCATTATTCTACACCCTCCGTTCCAACAGAACTCCCATTTACCTTTCCTCTTCAACATGTGTATTCCACATCTGAAATTTTAGGCACGTTAGCAATCATTGCCCTGGTGATCTATCTGATATACAAATATTGTAGGTCTAATAAGCTTCAGTTGGTGCTCGAATTATCTAACGAGCAATCAACAGTTCTTATTCCCATACGGAAAATACCATACGCCCATAATTCGTTGTCGTTTACTTCAGAATACCCATTGAAAGATTTTAGAGTTAGCTTCGGGTTACGATCATTTTTATTTGTTGACTGGGCAGGCTTGAACGTAGAAGTAACCGGACTTAATACAAAGTGGAGTTTGCCCAGTGACATAAAGCTTGACCCTCTTTTGGCATACAGGACCCATAACATTATTTCAAAGCCCTTCAATGCATTGCTATATAAACGCATAGGTGACGTCATCTTACCAGTTCAGGTCAAAGATCTCTCTGCAACCTCTGAGCCCACCGTCGAGTCGGTTTACCCAAAGTTGACAGATACGGCATGAACTCCATGCTCAAATGGATTTTCAATCCTCCCACATTTGACACTATACATATGTAGATATCTCATTTTATGATTTTTATTATGATTTTTTTTTCTCTTTTAACCTTTTTCATCGTATACTTAAGAGTTTGCTTTGCCATCAGATCATATGTACTGGGAATGCATGATAACCTTTGAATTTCTCGTATTTCTTGTTCGTTTAACTGGATCACACAACAAACAGGCATTTTTATTGTGATAGTTAATGTGACAATTTCCATAAGGAACACACATGGTCACGAACAAACAGTGTATTCACTGGTGGATTAATTCTGTGTTGTTTTAATGTCGACGTCAACATATCCATGCACGATTCTGCGAGGAAACCTTGAGACGTACAATCTATGTTTTTCCACTTCCGGTACATAAAAGTGGATTCAATAAAGTAGTTGTGAAAGGGACCCAACTTACTTCGTTACGGATTATACCTGTGCACCTTCGTTTTGATTTTTCTCCCTTTGGATTTATTTCGTGACTTGGATTTATCTCTCCTGCATTTCCGTGACATGTGTACAACAACTATATCCATTGACACAAGCCTGGTGTGATCCATCTCATGTCTACTGATTGAACATGTTCTTTTACTTATGATGTTGTATATAACTATTTTTTTTTTACATTTTTTTTTAATTTCGTTGTTTGACATATGTTGATTTTTCAAACATGTTTTATGTTGTTGTTCTTTTCTTTCCTTATATCAATTTGCAATTCCGGAGGAATTGGTTTTTGAAGCCCGGAGGAAATGTCGCAGTGTTAAACACTCTGTCATATTTGGTTTCAAAATAAAGCAAAAATTAAACGATATATTTTATATCAATAGGACTTCTAGTTTAGATAATTTAATTTTTGTATTTCACTTAAAATGAGAAAGATAATTTTGACTTTAAGATTTTATTTTGAACAGGAATGTCCGCTATTCCTTAAAAGTTGTATTATAACACATCAGGATTACAAAGTGGTTACAAGATATAAGCCTTCGTTAGAATGTCAGTCAATATGTCAGCGATAAACAAACATATAAAAAGCTGTCCTTAAAAGATTCGATCACAGGTGTTCCAAGCTGTTATTTCTGAGTCGTTTTAGGAATTAGTGTCAGGCCATATGTCCAATAACTTCAAAAGAAATGTTTTCACTTAGCCGGCAATTAAGGGGTCTAGTGACAATTGTTACGTCACAATACCTCAGCTAACCTGAGATATTGGTGACAGGTCTAAACCAGTAATTAACCGGTCATGGCCAGTTCGGTAAACAAACAGAGCTACTGACCATTACGCTAAATTAGGTTTGATTGGTTAATAGATGAAACTTCAGCCGAAGTAATTTGTAAAACGTAATTTGATTGGTTTAGGAAAGTTCCGATGATTCTTAACTTACTGTGTCCAGGTGGTTCTTGTTACTTTCGAACAAGACGCCACGAATAAAACATCTATTTGGACACAGAAACAAGATTCATCTTTGTTTGTTGAAGGTAAGAACTTTCCTTGTTTATCAACCTAATTTTATATGTTCTGATGATTTATGAATGTAAAGTTTTCCGTTTTTGTTTCTAGATATGTAGATAACTATTCTTGCCTTAATACTATTTTTATAAATAGATATGCATTTTAATAATGCTTGTTTTAAGAATATACTTTGTATGAATTTAGTTTAATAACGTTAGTTTCTCGTTGTAAAGATATTTCGTATATATCATTGTTAATATTTTCTTGTAATAGAAAGTCAGTTAATAACTATCGGTTTGTAGTATTTGCTTTATAAAGAATCTTTGCTTTTTGATGTTCGCATTTATCATGTGGTTTATAGTTCCGCGTCATTAAATATGTAATCAATTTTAAGTTTAAATTGATGAGTAGGAATTCTCATTATTGGTATTTGTGTTCTTATGAGAATCAGCATTCGTTCTTAAAGTGTTGAATCACACAAATTGCCTAAATCAATATTATTCCGGACATTATATTTCGGTTTCGATTTAGTATTTATAAAGTCATGTAAGTTCCCTTTGTTTTTCACATTTTTGCGGATAACCATTTTGAGTCTTATTTCGCTAGTTTTATCTTTCTCATTGCATTATTGGAAAGTATTTGTTTTATATGTCATGTTATGTATATATATTGTGCCACAAGTATTCAGTTATAATTAGGGTCGTTTGTGACCTTGAACTGCGAAATTCTATACACTGTATATAGGGTCATTTAATGACTCGTTCCTTTGTATAAGCGTTATGCATTTCTAACGTAGTTATTACGGAATTAGACTTTCTAAGTCCGTGGTTTTATTAATACTTATTATAAACAACTATTTTGATATCATTGTTACAATATATAACTTGTTCTTATTTCGATCTTTCCATTTGTACGTAAATGTGTGAATTAATATAAAACGTTTCATTCCTCAAAATTGATATTGTATATTATGTATCACTTGACTTTCGAACAAGACGCCACGAATAAAACATCTATTTGGACACAGAAACAAGATTCATCTTTGTTTGTTGAAGATTCCTATATACTACGTGACAACGCTGGCCTATACGAGCTAATTCCCTAGCAACCAGCCTTGTCACAGTTACGTGGACACGGTCCGTGCACATCACACTGTGTTGACTACATCTGTGATCAGAATGCGTGGACAATTGAAACTTGCTGTTGTTGACGAAGTTATGGTAACGTAACTATGACGTCATAGAACAATAAGACAATCAAGATTGACGTAATATAGTAAAGTTGGCGGCCTGGCTGGAGATGTACGGATCGTGGGTTTGAAATACGTATCAAATCAATATTATATCAATTAAATGAATGGTGCTGCTTTTATTGGACGTATAATTTACATACACGCATCGTTATACACTTGTAAGTTATCCGTTTTCAATACACTGCATTATTGTCGAGCCACATTAATCGATCACATTGTATGGTTCATGCTACTGTTCGTACAATCAAAAGGACGTAACACTTGTTGTCTAAACGGGTGAACGGCGGATTTATATCAACATACACATTTTGTGTCCGGCCCTTGTGCAATCGGAATCTATCGTTTCCAACTCCATTAGATTACCGACACACGTTAAGTAAAAGTTAGTAATTAATCTACGCATATTGTTTACGGACATTGTGCTGTCGGAATCTATGGTATGAAACTTCACTAGATTACCTACATATGTAGCGGGACTGGACAGAATCGATCATCGGTGACCGGGTAGCTCAATCGGTAGAGCATCCGGCTAGTGTTCTGAAGGTCCCGAGTTCGAACTCAAGTCTGGCCTCTATATTTTCTCCTCTCCCGTTACACATAGATTTTGTTAAAAATAGTAAATTACTAATCTAGTGACATTTTATTTTCAAATGTCTAACCGTCACGTTCTGTTTTAATTAGACGTAATGCCGGATTTTGAAATGTATTTCAATTACAATGTATTAGTAAGTTTCGTTTTAATCAAAAAATAGAAATATGTTTGTGATGATTAGGCTTTGTATAACATGCAGCGTAGGACGATAGATAAATAACAACAATAACACAGTTTTTTGCGTAAATTCGAGATTCATGGACACTTTTCGAGAAAAGTGTTTGGCTCTGAAAAGAGCCGTTGTTGGGATTCAAGACTGCGTCTCAGTTACTCTATATCTTCGTCTTCTGATCCAGAAACAACATCCACGATTTCGCCATACAGATCCTTCCGTAGTCCGGATATGTCTTCAGCTTTTTGGTGGGCATAGTCGTAGTACATGTTCCGTAGGCCTTCGACAACCGACATTCGGAGTCTGTAGCTGTAGCGGAAGGTTCGTAGTCCGTCTCGCTTGGCTCCGAGGTAACGGGACTGCAAATCGTCTAGCTTGTAATTCAGGTGTACTATCTGTTCACAGGCTGTGCGAAATTTACGCTCACTGTCCAGCAGGGTGAAGCGTTGATCGAGTCGGGAGTTCCGTGATATGGTCTTCATTATTTTCTCAAGTGAAATGTTGGTAGCAGAATGTCCATCGGTCATATATACCTGCAGTCGAGTGTCATAGCACAAGGAGAAACTCGTGTACACCCGTAAATGCATTCTGATGCGTGTCAGCGCATTTTGTTTATTGAGTGAAAGGCGACCTACCCGGCCTTGTATAAACAGCCGATTACCGTTACGTGGACACGGTCCGTGCACATCACACTGTGTTGACTACATCTGTGATCAGAATGCGTGGACAATTGAAACTTGCTGTTGTTGACGAAGTTATGGTAACGTAACTATGACGTCATAGAACAATAAGACAATCAAGATTGGCGTAATATAGTAAAGTTGGCGGCCTGGCTGGAGGTGTACGGATCGGGGGTTTGAAATACGTATCAAATCAATATTATATCAATTAAATGAATGGTGCTGCTTTTACTGGACGTATACTTTACATACACGCATCGTTATACACTTGTAAGTTATCCGTTTTCAATACACTGCATTATTGTCGAGCCACATTAATCGATCACATTGTATGGTTCATGCTACTGTTCGTACCATCAAAAGGACGTAACACTTGTTGTCTAAACGGGTGAACGGCGGATTTATATCAACATACACATTTTGTGTCCGGCCCTTGTGCAATCGGAATCTATCGTTTCCAACTCCATTAGATTACCGACACACGTTAAGTAAAAGTTAGTAATTAATCTACGCATATTGTTTACGGACATTGTGCTGTCGGAATCTATGGTATGAAACTTCATTAGATTACCTACATATGTAGCGGGACTGGACAGAATCGATCATCGGTGACCGGGTAGCTCAATCGGTAGAGCATCCGGCTAGTGTTCTGAAGGTCCCGAGTTCGAACTCAAGTCTGGCCTCTATATTTTCTCCTCTCCCGTTACACATAGATTTTGTTAAAAATAGTAAATTACTAATCTAGTGACATTTTATTTTCAAATGTCTAACCGTCACGTTCTGTTTTAATTAGACGTAATGCCGGATTTTGAAATGTATTTCAATTACAATGTATTAGTAAGTTTCGTTTTAATCAAAAAATAGAAATATGTTTGTGATGATTAGGCTTTGTATAACATGCAGCGTAGGACGATAGATAAATAACAACAATAACACAGTTTTTTGCGTAAATTCGAGATTCATGGACACTTTTCGAGAAAAGTGTTTGGCTCTGAAAAGAGCCGTTGTTGGGATTCAAGACTGCGTCTCAGTTACTCTATATCTTCGTCTTCTGATCCAGAAACAACATCCACGATTTCGCCATACAGATCCTTCCGTAGTCCGGATATGTCTTCAGCTTTTTGGTGGGCATAGTCGTAGTACATGTTCCGTAGGCCTTCGACAACCGACATTCGGAGTCTGTAGCTGTAGCGGAAGGTTCGTAGTCCGTCTCGCTTGGCTCCGAGGTAACGGGACTGCAAATCGTCTAGCTTGTAATTCAGGTGTACTATCTGTTCACAGGCTGTGCGAAATTTACGCTCACTGTCCAGCAGGGTGACGCGTTGATCGAGTCGGGAGTTCCGTGATATGGTCTTCATTATTTTCTCAAGTGAAATGTTGGTAGCAGAATGTCCATCGGTCATATACCTGCAGTCGAGTGTCATAGCACAAGGAGAAACTCGTGTACACCCGTATATGCATTCTGACGCGTGTCAGCGCATTTTGTTTATTGAGTGAAAGGCGACCTACCCGGCCTTGTATAAACAGCCGATTACCGTTACGTGGACACGGTCCGTGCACATCACACTGTGTTGACTACATCTGTGATCAGAATGCGTGGACAATTGAAACTTGCTGTTGTTGACGAAGTTATGGTAACGTAACTATGACGTCATAGAACAATAAGACAATCAAGATTGACGTAATATAGTAAAGTTGGCGGCCTGGCTGGAGGTGTACGGATCGGGGGTTTGAAATACGTATCAAATCAATATTATATCAATTAAATGAATGGTGCTGCTTTTACTGGACGTATACTTTACATACACGCATCGTTATACACTTGTAAGTTATCCGTTTTCAATACACTGCATTATTGTCGAGCCACATTAATCGATCACATTGTATGGTTCATGCTACTGTTCGTACCATCAAAAGGACGTAACACTTGTTGTCTAAACGGGTGAACGGCGGATTTATATCAACATACACATTTTGTGTCCGGCCCTTGTGCAATCGGAATCTATCGTTTCCAACTCCATTAGATTACCGACACACGTTAAGTAAAAGTTAGTAATTAATCTACGCATATTGTTTACGGACATTGTGCTGTCGGAATCTATGGTATGAAACTTCATTAGATTACCTACATATGTAGCGGGACTGGACAGAATCGATCATCGGTGACCGGGTAGCTCAATCGGTAGAGCATCCGGCTAGTGTTCTGAAGGTCCCGAGTTCGAACCCCAGTCTGGCCTCTATATTTTCTCCTCTCCCGTTACACATAGATTTTGTTAAAAATAGTAAATTACTAATCTAGTGACATTTTATTTTCAAATGTCTAACCGTCACGTTCTGTTTTAATTAGACGTAATGCCGGATTTTGAAATGTATTTCAATTACAATGTATTAGTAAGTTTCGTTTTAATCAAAAAATAGAAATATGTTTGTGATGATTAGGCTTTGTATAACATGCAGCGTAGGACGATAGATAAATAACAACAATAACACAGTTTTTTGCGTAAATTCGAGATTCATGGACACTTTTCGAGAAAAGTGTTTGGCTCTGAAAAGAGCCGTTGTTGGGATTCAAGACTGCGTCTCAGTTACTCTATATCTTCGTCTTCTGATCCAGAAACAACATCCACGATTTCGCCATACAGATCCTTCCGTAGTCCGGATATGTCTTCAGCTTTTTGGTGGGCATAGTCGTAGTACATGTTCCGTAGGCCTTCGACAACCGACATTCGGAGTCTGTAGCTGTAGCGGAAGGTTCGTAGTCCGTCTCGCTTGGCTCCGAGGTAACGGGACTGCAAATCGTCTAGCTTGTAATTCAGGTGTACTATCTGTTCACAGGCTGTGCGAAATTTACGCTCACTGTCCAGCAGGGTGAAGCGTTGATCGAGTCGGGAGTTCCGTGATATGGTCTTCATTATTTTCTCAAGTGAAATGTTGGTAGCAGAATGTCCATCGGTCATATATACCTGCAGTCGAGTGTCATAGCACAAGGAGAAACTCGTGTACACCCGTATATGCATTCTGACGCGTGTCAGCGCATTTTGTTTATTGAGTGAAAGGCGACCTACCCGGCCTTGTATAAACAGCCGATTACCGTTACGTGGACACGGTCCGTGCACATCACACTGTGTTGACTACATCTGTGATCAGAATGCGTGGACAATTGAAACTTGCTGTTGTTGACGAAGTTATGGTAACGTAACTATGACGTCATAGAACAATAAGACAATCAAGATTGGCGTAATATAGTAAAGTTGGCGGCCTGGCTGGAGGTGTACGGATCGGGGGTTTGAAATACGTATCAAATCAATATTATATCAATTAAATGAATGGTGCTGCTTTTATTGGACGTATACTTTACATACACGCATCGTTATACACTTGTAAGTTATCCGTTTTCAATACACTGCATTATTGTCGAGCCACATTAATCGATCACATTGTATGGTTCATGCTACTGTTCGTACAATCAAAAGGACGTAACACTTGTTGTCTAAACGGGTGAACGGCGGATTTATATCAACATACACATTTTGTGTCCGGCCCTTGTGCAATCGGAATCTATCGTTTCCAACTCCATTAGATTACCGACACACGTTAAGTAAAAGTTAGTAATTAATCTACGCATATTGTTTACGGACATTGTGCTGTCGGAATCTATGGTATGAAACTTCATTAGATTACCTACATATGTAGCGGGACTGGACAGAATCGATCATCGGTGACCGGGTAGCTCAATCGGTAGAGCATCCGGCTAGTGTTCTGAAGGTCCCGAGTTCGAACCCCAGTCTGGCCTCTATATTTTCTCCTCTCCCGTTACACATAGATTTTGTTAAAAATAGTAAATTACTAATCTAGTGACATTTTATTTTCAAATGTCTAACCGTCACGTTCTGTTTTAATTAGACGTAATGCCGGATTTTGAAATGTATTTCAATTACAATGTATTATTAGTAAGTTTCGTTTTAATCAAAAAATAGAAATATGTTTGTGATGATTAGGCTTTGTATAACATGCAGCGTAGGACGATAGATAAATAACAACAATAACACAGTTTTTTGCGTAAATTCGAGATTCATGGACACTTTTCGAGAAAAGTGTTTGGCTCTGAAAAGAGCCGTTGTTGGGATTCAAGACTGCGTCTCAGTTACTCTATATCTTCGTCTTCTGATCCAGAAACAACATCCACGATTTCGCCATACAGATCCTTCCGTAGTCCGGATATGTCTTCAGCTTTTTGGTGGGCATAGTCGTAGTACATGTTCCGTAGGCCTTCGACAACCGACATTCGGAGTCTGTAGCTGTAGCGGAAGGTTCGTAGTCCGTCTCGCTTGGCTCCGAGGTAACGGGACTGCAAATCGTCTAGCTTGTAATTCAGGTGTACTATCTGTTCCCAGGCTGTGCGAAATTTACGCTCACTGTCCAGCAGGGTGAAGCGTTGATCGAGTCGGGAGTTCCGTGATATGGTCTTCATTATTTTCTCAAGTGAAATGTTGGTAGCAGAATGTCCATCGGTCATATATACCTGCAGTCGAGTGTCATAGCACAAGGAGAAACTCGTGTACACCCGTATATGCATTCTGACGCGTGTCAGCGCATTTTGTTTATTGAGTGAAAGGCGACCTACCCGGCCTTGTATAAACAGCCGATTACCTTTACGTGGACACGGTCCGTGCACATCACACTGTGTTGACTACATCTGTGATCAGAATGCGTGGACAATTGAAACTTGCTGTTGTTGACGAAGTTATGGTAACGTAACTATGACGTCATAGAACAATAAGACAATCAAGATTGGCGTAATATAGTAAAGTTGGCGGCCTGGCTGGAGGTGTACGGATCGGGGGTTTGAAATACGTATCAAATCAATATTATATCAATTAAATGAATGGTGCTGCTTTTATTGGACGTATACTTTACATACACGCCTCGTTATACACTTGTAAGTTATCCGTTTTCAATACACTGCATTATTGTCGAGCCACATTAATCGATCACATTGTATGGTTCATGCTACTGTTCGTACAATCAAAAGGACGTAACACTTGTTGTCTAAACGGGTGAACGGCGGATTTATATCAACATACACATTTTGTGTCCGGCCCTTGTGCAATCGGAATCTATCGTTTCCAACTCCATTAGATTACCGACACACGTTAAGTAAAAGTTAGTAATTAATCTACGCATATTGTTTACGGACATTGTGCTGTCGGAATCTATGGTATGAAACTTCATTAGATTACCTACATATGTAGCGGGACTGGACAGAATCGATCATCGGTGACCGGGTAGCTCAATCGGTAGAGCATCCGGCTAGTGTTCTGAAGGTCCCGAGTTCGAACCCCAGTCTGGCCTCTATATTTTCTCCTCTCCCGTTACACATAGATTTTGTTAAAAATAGTAAATTACTAATCTAGTGACATTTTATTTTCAAATGTCTAACCGTCACGTTCTGTTTTAATTAGACGTAATGCCGGATTTTGAAATGTATTTCAATTACAATGTATTATTAGTAAGTTTCGTTTTAATCAAAAAATAGAAATATGTTTGTGATGATTAGGCTTTGTATAACATGCAGCGTAGGACGATAGATAAATAACAACAATAACACAGTTTTTTGCGTAAATTCGAGATTCATGGACACTTTTCGAGAAAAGTGTTTGGCTCTGAAAAGAGCCGTTGTTGGGATTCAAGACTGCGTCTCAGTTACTCTATATCTTCGTCTTCTGATCCAGAAACAACATCCACGATTTCGCCATACAGATCCTTCCGTAGTCCGGATATGTCTTCAGCTTTTTCGTGGGCATAGTCGTAGTACATGTTCCGTAGGCCTTCGACAACCGACATTCGGAGTCTGTAGCTGTAGCGGAAGGTTCGTAGTCCGTCTCGCTTGGCTCCGAGGTAACGGGACTGCAAATCGTCTAGCTTGTAATTCAGGTGTACTATCTGTTCACAGGCTGTGCGAAATTTACGCTCACTGTCCAGCAGGGTGAAGCGTTGATCGAGTCGGGAGTTCCGTGATATGGTCTTCATTATTTTCTCAAGTGAAATGTTGGTAGCAGAATGTCCATCGGTCATATATACCTGCAGTCGAGTGTCATAGCACAAGGAGAAACTCGTGTACACCCGTATATGCATTCTGACGCGTGTCAGCGCATTTTGTTTATTGAGTGAAAGGCGACCTACCCGGCCTTGTATAAACAGCCGATTACCGTTACGTGGACACGGTCCGTGCACATCACACTGTGTTGACTACATCTGTGATCAGAATGCGTGGAC
>NW_022979190.1:0-24002 GCF_902652985.1 Pecten maximus
AAATTATTTTGGCAGTTGAGTCTTGAGGTCATTACAAACCTCTTCTAACATGTATCTCCGTTGTCAGTCTATCAGTATCAATTATAGTTAATTATAGTTAACGTCACAGCATGACAGAAACATAAAAAATATTCATTGAATCTTACAGTTGTGTATCTATTCTTCAAAAATAAAATAACTGGGCGATATAGCTTCTGTGGCGAAATGACACTTGGGGATATATGGCTCCATGTGGCTAAATGGTTTTAAAATTTGGGCGATGGGAATCAAATTTGTGGCAAAATGTTTTGTTTTTTCTTTTCTTTTTGGGACGAGTCTGTAATCCGTTTACATAGTAAGGAATGACAAAACGGACATACAGTGAAAGCGCTAGTGCAAAATATAACTTTTGTTAATCATCAATTTTATATATAATTTACTTGAAAATTTGTTAACTTCATATGTGTGTATATATAATGAAAAATAAAACAAAAGCCAAGATTTACCTTAGGCGGACTTTATTTGACGTTGCCGGGATATATGACGTCAAAAAAACTGATAACGCCATAAGTTAACAACAGCTGTGACATATCATTTTTCAAATATTGATTTTTTCAATATATTCTTTACATCAATGTTGAATTTATTAAAACAGAAATGAATTCATTCAAATATTTCAATATTCATTGTTAAACAATTTTTTGAATTCGATCTTCGGATTCATTTTGACTTGTAGCCTTAACCTTTTTGTATCTGTTTTTAATATAAATTTTTGAATACATTTTTCAGGTCATTGTTGAATTTAGTTTTTAAATATTTTTAAATTCTTAATTTTGTTGAATTTATTTTTGAAATGTTAATAAATTTTATTCTTGAAAAACAAATTTTGGAATTTGATAACCAGATCAATTTTGACCTGTAGGTTTAACATTTTATGTAGCTGTTCAAGATTTTTTTTTTATTAATGAAATCATTTCTAAGTGTATATAATGTTTTTTAATTCATTTTTCAGATCAATTTTTAATTGACTGTTTTTCTGTTAAGATCAATTTTTGATTTTTGAAATTCATTCTTGAAATTGTTTCTTTATTTATTGATAATTCTTTTTAATTGATTCCTTCAGATATTATTTCCAAATTTATTCTTAATTGATTTCAGATCAATTTTAATCATTTTTTCAATAATTCTAATAATAATAAATTTTGAACTGATAATTCTTTTAATTTTTTTTTTTTTTTTTTTTGTTTTGTTATAAATTAATATTTTTGCAAACTTGTTTCTTATTATCAAAGGGCAGAAACTCAATTCCCATATCGATTTTATATCATTCACTTTCCATAATTGAACACTGGTGCATATGTGTGTGTATATGTATTAAAAAAAGAAGCCATATATATATAATTGCATGTGTGAAGCTATTGTAGTTATCACAATCCAAGATGTTTTACCTTATATTGTGACAACTACATTAGTTTCGAAAGGAAATATATTCTTTGTCTGAAGTTTGATTCACTGAATACGTATGATACTGGGTTTGGATAATCTTAAGTATTTCTGATTCATAAAATAATGGTCATTTAAAACCCGTGAAACCATTTATTTATTGAACGCTCCTAACGATATTTGCTAAAATCAATTTTCCATACTCGGAATTATTGCTTAACTTCCGAGCCACTGAAAGTCGGTCAGAGAGAGATATCTGTAAAGTATCGACAAAGTAACTACCGTGGTGTTAGGTAGAGTATCAGCTTACAAGGGAACGAAAGCACCTATTCCGATGAAAAAAAGTGCATGTAGCTTTTGTGAGATAATTTTTCATGATTTTTTTCGTCTTCATTGTTGGAAGTTACATGCAGAGTTTTGCTTCTCGGAGTTAAAATTGCGGTATTATTTTGTGAAAAATGGATGTGGATTTGATCTTTTTTAACTTTGATTTTCCATCCTACGTCATCCCAAAGACGCTTGCATAAATTTTAAATATAAATTTTGAAAATGGCAGGGGTCTGGGTACTGTCCAAGCACAAGGGTTCGTTACAAATGACATGATATGCGAAATGGGTCGCACTAGCATATGTATGCTTATAACATATATAGATATTGATTAATATTGGCATGCAACTAACCTGATGTAATTTCCATGTTGGATGAAATAAATAGAATTCGCACGTGTTCTTTGCGCTACTCTTCCAGATGTAACAGTGCTGTAATGGCATTGACTGCGGTAGACACATATGAAACGTGATAAATTGACATTGGGAGGTAATCAGGTAAGCCCTCATAGGTAGACAGAATTAGATTGGTAGTGCTAATAAGGCCTCTTGAAAAGTTCGTGGTGTTAAAATGAAGTGTTTGGTGGATACATTGTCTGTGGTGCCAACATTTAGCAGAAGTTTTTTCGAGCAATTGCCAGGCTTTGAGCTACTGTCTTTGGTTGAATTTGATCATGATTTGTACTGTGCAGATTGAAACACTCTGCCGTTTTTAGGATACTTTGAGGCTGAAATTTTATTTGAAAGTCTGAATCAGGAAGAACTTGTAATAATTCCGGTGTTAGTCGTGCCAGATACTGTGTATAATAGACAGGTACCATGGTAATAGGCACAATTTTGTTAAATCTACGGTATTTGGGGAAAATGATGTAGAAGATAGTAATGAATCTCGGACTTGGAGGCAAGCATTAAGAAGTTTGTCTGGGTTAGTAAGGGTTAAAACCACATATAGGACTTCTTTTAGTATAGGCCCAGGTGAGAGTAGGACATGCATGGCCTAGTTCGACATAAGGATAGGTCTGATGTAGATGTTGTAGAATTACTGCAATATTGACATGGATCAAAATAGAAATAAATCGAATATGACAAACTTTCGTATCAGATATAAAACTTACATTTATCCATGGAAGGGAGGGGACAATTTAAACATAGCTTATTTCATTTCTGTGTCAAACATAATGTACATATACGAGAGAAAACGACTCGGAGAAAAAGTATCAAGAGTTTTAAACGATTGTCGATCAAGAGAAAACTAAATTTCCTTAAGAAGATAATCTTAGAGGATGCTTTGTCCATGTTCAAGTTCTCAAGTTCAATTTCTTTATTTACCCAAAGCCCTAAGGCCTATAAGTATACAATTTATATAACATTAAACATTATATGTAATACAGATGTGTACAGGAGTGTTAAATACATGTACATGAAAATTGTCCGATATATAATTATCTACACTAATCAATTTTGTCCTCTGCTAGCCAAGTATAGATATTTACCTAAATTTGACAACTCTCTAACATTTTATGTGCCGTTATCGGATACACGGACATGTTTGTGGAGACTGGTTTGGTTTATAGAAAGGGCCTAAAATTGATCCTTGTGGAACACCGACTTTTATAGTATATTTTGTCAATTTGACATTGTACTATTTATAACAGCTGTCTATGTAAGGTTGATTAGTACTGTTTAAACCATTTCAATAAATTTCCAATAATGCCAAAAATGGATAATTTACTACAAATTAAGGTTCATAATTCATTCGATTATAGATATACATAAATCAATTCTAAATATCCATAAATCGAATTATGGATATCCATAATTAGGATTTATGGATATCCATAATTCGAACTTTGTATTGAGACCCGCAATGGAAATATATTACTTTTTATAATATTGTTTAAAGGGAAATGGGGAAAGGAAACGAATATATAAATATATATATATATATAATATTTATATTTTGAAAAAAAACACCTCACATTCGATGTCATTCTATGATATGGATATATTTTCTTATTAATCATTCTAAACTTATAAGACAATCGCCTTAATTACTTTCTGTGACTTTTAAAGCACTTCCTTCCATGTAGGGGGCCGCGGTGGTCGAGTGGTTAAGGTGTCCCGACACTTTATCACTAGCCCTCCACCACTGGGTTGTGAGTTCGAAACCTACGTGGGGCAGTTGCCAGGTACTGACCGTAGGCCGGTGGTTTTTCTCCGGGTACTCCGGCTTTCCTCCAACTCCAAAACCTGGCACGTCCTTAAATGACCCTGGCTGTTAATAGGACGTTAAACAAAAACAAAACAAAAAAACTTCCATGTAGGGCCTACCTACTGTTCAAATATCAGGATCCTAAACAGGCGATCCGTCAGAAGTTTTACCGTAGCTTTTTATTATAACCAGTATTAGCGACTAAGTCTATATGTATATTTTAAAAATGTATGAGTGCTAGAACTCTGGCCTAGACTTTAATGTTCCAAGATGAAATATGCATGAAGATACGTAGGCTAACGTCACCATAATAGGCATATCAATGATAGTATTAATAGGCCTATTGTTTAA
The DNA here is from genome assembly GCF_902652985.1 of Pecten maximus. Classification (NCBI taxonomy): domain Eukaryota; kingdom Metazoa; phylum Mollusca; class Bivalvia; order Pectinida; family Pectinidae; genus Pecten; species Pecten maximus. Next base: position 4,312 of record NW_022979190.1, read on the forward strand.
TACATAATCAAACATGGTGATAGCCATATCCCTGTATTAAGCAAAGCGAGAATATAAATGGGACATATCTAGTCTTATATTTTTCAGCATAGCCGTATAATATTCTTTTGGCCCCGGATATGACGCGACAGGTGGCGTTACTGGTCAAGATGAAGTATGTGATTGGTCAATGTAGCGGTAGATGCAAAATGCAGATATGCAGTTAAAATCTAAACAAATTTAAGATTGAATGCAAGCTTAATAAGTGGATGTATCTGTTCAAAAGACAAATTAATAAAATTGTATTCCTGATTCAAATGCAGACTTATTATCACCAAAAATGATTAAAATGACATAATTTTGTTATCCGTGCTGAAACGCATTAGTCCATTAATTTATTTCACCAGCAGTTTTATATTATTACCACCAGCATTAAGACTATGCCGTTGATCTTTTTAAAAGATATTTCTTGTTTAATATAAGACTAACGTTAGATATGTCCCTGTGTTCACAAGCAAGTTTTCGACACCTTAAAGCCATATGCTTCTATACTGTACTTTTTACTGTTACAGTAACCTTCATTTTGCAGCATATTTGCCCTGATTTTCTCGATCTGCTAGTCTTGTTCGTGCATGATTTACTCACCAACTTTCTTGGTCTAGGCCTACTGCAGGAGACAACAGCGCACCGTCTAGCCCGAGTTTCCTCTGGCCCTGTCACCATGTCCGGTGTAGGGCCAGAGCGCACTACTATATGAAAACGTGGAATTATCCGACACCGTTTGGTGTCGCTAAGAATCTGGTGTATATACAATAAAATCGGGTGTGACATAACACCTATCTTACATATATGGATAAATGAGATATTTATTTACCCCAGAACACCCATTTAGTCCCATCTAGGTGTTTTATTCCGTCCGTATAGACCCTCGCTTTACGCTTGTCAAAATTGGTGACAGGGCCAGAGAAAACTCGGGCTAGGTGGAGGGGTGTATCTCTGAACGCCAACATTTTGAATTTACCTGTAGGGCAGTTTGTTTTGATAGCGATTATAGTCTTTTCCCTAAAAGTAGTCTCAATGCCAACAGGTCATTTACCTGTAAAAATTACCAGTTGATACTACCTGTAGGTGAAATTAATGATTTATAATTAAATATTATGTATTTATATGTATATCAAAAATATTTATTTTATTTGATATCTAGTTTCAAATTTAAAACGACAATACAATATTTTTTTGCTTGAAAATTATCTTTATGTTCAAAATTATGATTTTATTTTATCTTATTAAAGTCTTAAAAAATCATTTATGCTCATTTTTAAAATATATATACATTTGCATTTAGATAAATAAAATGGTTTAACTCTCTCGTTGCAACATTAATTTCCATATAGGCATATGGATAATTTGAATTAATTGAGACTAATTTCACTACTTTAGAAAGTTTTGTTCTATATTGATGATAATATATACAGCTACATAAAAGTCTGCACAAACAGCAATATACCTGAAAATATAACTTCCCAAAACTTGAATGTTCCATTGTACAACCAGGTACACATTTGATAACTACTAATTACTACTTTGGTCGCATGTTATTGACTACCTCTCAATACAGGACTTGAAAATTTGACAAATTACAAAGAGCGATATTCATCTTCTATGTCACAAGAGTTGCAAACTCTACACAGACGTTCACTTATATCGACGAATTTCAATATTCAGAGTATGCGCTGATAAACGTATTCTACTCAAAGCAATTATTGTACGTTTTGGTATATATTTATATAGATAACGTTGTAGTGATATATAATCTACTAAATAATGTAAACATATCTTGTCGTGCATTGTCAATAATACATTTTAATACTAAAAAAGTATCTCAATGCAGTTCTTAGTACTAAATAGCTTTAATCAATACTTAATTACATTATAATACTGGGTATACACAATTGGGAAGAAAACCCGATTAAGTTAATTTCTATTTTCTTTCCGTCAAAAATGCATTTCGTAAAAGGCCTCCATTTCCACCCGAGTCCAATACAATTGTTAAAAATAGTAAGCAAGGCTTGATTTACGAAATCTTCGTTGTAATATTGAGACTGTCAATGCCGTATGCCTTCAGAAGCTTTATAGCACTTTTAAATTCATCCGTAGATAGATATCACGGTCAAGCTCCAAAAACAGAGATCTAGAGTCCATATCAACATGTAAATCAGTATTCTGCTAGACATTATCAGAATGGGGTTTGTTCTTGCATTATAACGTGGATTGGTTTTCCATAGGTGCTTCCTATATTGCCTTTGTTGAGAGGTACATGTACATGTATGTGTGTCCAGTCATTTTCAACTTTCTATATGCATATTTTGTAATGTAATGTAATATCATGTAAGTTTTTATTTCAGATATTCTTACTTTCTCTATGTAAGGCTTTTTATTATATATATTTAATCATTTCCATTTGAATATTAACATGCATTGTTCATTTATCGTATTAATATGTATTTTATGTGTACAATATTAATAAATAAGTATAGATTTCTTAGTGCTGAGATTGGTGAAATAAACTTTTCAAGTAATTAGTTAACAAAAACTATTCAGTGCTATGATGGAACTGTAAGTGGCATATATAAGTACATTTATGAACAAATGTTGTTATTACATAGATTTGTTGCTATTTTTTAAAACTATATATGTTCTATATTACTTTATTGCTCATTTTGTTGAATGCATACATGTGTGTTCTAAGAAAATGGGAAAAAAACAAATACAATTCTACTGTATGATTTGTAAAACACAGGTACATCTCAAGTGACTGTACAGGTAAAAAAAAAAAGACAGCTTATATGAAGCAGTATATAATTACCCTCCCATTGTTTCCTGAAACAACACCTACCTATTGTTAAAAAAAATGTTGGCGTTCAGAGAACACCCCAGGTGGAGGGCTAGTGATAGAGTGTCGACCTTTATCACTAGCCCTCCACCTAGCCCGAGTTTTAAAAGAGTGTCTTGTTTCGTTACGTCACATACATTTTAAATGGTGCGATACGATCCGATATAAAAGTGAAGAAGCGTTGAAATGATCTAAATTCCAATCTGTATATACTGTACACATTATTTAAACTCCTAACACTTATACCCAGTCATCTATAAGATTTAACCTATTAAGGGAGGCGGTCGACCGAAATACACCTCCCACTATAAGTCTATAGTAATTCAGTATTCGTTACTTATTCGGTGAATTCAGTTGAATTCCAGTTGCATGTACATTTACAGTCTCAATAACGAACCGTTAAAATGAATACAGTCGCGATAGAATCAGAAGAACTCGATGAAATGGGAAAATGTGAAAATGTTTCCCTTACAGACTGCAAGAAGGCCAAACGTACCAGCGAACGAGAATATTGGTCCAACAAAGTCGAGTCGCTGCTGTCGTTGGTGGGGTACTGTGTGGGACTCGGCAATATATGGCGGTTCCCATACCTCTGTATGAGAAACGGAGGAGGTAAGACAGGCATTTTAATCTTCTTATGAAAGTTTTTCATTTTTCTAAATTTTGAGTGTTGTTGAAGATTTTACATGAATGACGGTGATTTAATTCGAATACAAAAAAAAATGTTAACTGTTGCGTTTCATAGGAGGCGACGAGTGTGTGTGTGGAGGGGGTCTTTCAGAATTAGGGGGTCTTTCAGAATTTAGTAATCTTTTGTGTGTACCTTCTACCGGTTTCATTGCAAATTTTAGAAAACAATTTTCTCTATAATGTCCTTTCTAAACTTCTTACTTTGCAATTCATCACTTTTACTGAAACATGAACGTGCGTCCAATCGAGGAACATTATTGTTTCCGTCCGACCGAGACACAATTTATGTATTCTATAACCTGTTTAATTGTGGAATTGTACAACGTAACACGTACGGTCCCTACACGATATCGACACGATATTTACACGATGTCTGTACGATATCTGTATGATGTCTGTATGATGTCTGTACGATGTCTACACGATGTCTACACGATGTCTACACGATATCTACAAGATGTCTGTACGATGTCTGTACGATGTCTGCACGATGTCTGTATGATGTCTGCACGATGTCTGCACGATGTCTGTACGATGTCTACACGATATCTGTACGATGTCTGTACGATGTCTGTACGATGTCTGTACGATGTCTGTACGATGTCTGTACGATGTCTACACGATGTCTGTACGATGTCTGTACGATGTCTGTACGATGTCTGTACGATGTCTACACGATGTCTGTACGATGTCTACACGATATCTGTACGATGTCTGTACGATGTCTGTACGATGTCTGCACGATGTCTACACGATGTCTACACGATATCTACACGATGTCTGTACGATGTCTGTACGATGTCTGCACGATGTCTGTATGATGTCTGCACGATGTCTGCACGATGTCTGTACGATGTCTACACGATATCTACACGATGTCTGTACGATGTCTGTACGACGTCTACACGATGTCTGTACGATGTCTACACGATGTCTGTACGATGTCTACACGATGTCTGCACGATGTCTGTACGATGTCTGTACGATGTCTGTACGATGTCTGTACGATGTCTGTACGATGTCTGCACGATGTCTGTATGATGTCTGTACGATGTCTGTACGATGTCTGTACGATGTCTGTACGATGTCTGTACGATGTCTACACGATGTCTGCACGATGTCTGTACGATGTCTGTACGATGTCTGTACGATGTCTGTACGATGTCTGTACGATGTCTGTACGATGTCTGCACGATGTCTGTATGATGTCTACACGATATCTGTACGATGTCTGTACGATGTCTGTACGATGTCTGTACGATGTCTGCACGATGTCTGTACGATGTCTACACGATGTCTACACGATGTCTGCACGATGTCTGTACGATGTCTGTACGATGTCTGTACGATGTCTGTACGATGTCTGTACGATGTCTGCACGATGTCTGTACGATGTCTGTACGATGTCTGCACGATGTCTGTATGATGTCTGCACGATGTCTGCACGATGTCTGTACGATGTCTACACGATATCTGTACGATGTCTGTACGATGTCTGTACGATGTCTGTACGATGTCTGTACGATGTCTGCACGATGTCTGTACGATGTATACACGATGTCTGCACGATGTCTGTACGATGTCTACACGATATCTGTACGATGTCTGTACGATGTCTGTACGATGTCTGTACGATGTCTGTACGATGTCTGTACGATGTCTGTACGATGTCTGTACGATGTCTGTACGATGTCTACACGATGTCTGTACGATGTCTGTACGATGTCTGTACGATGTCTGTACGATGTCTACACGATGTCTGTACGATGTCTACACGATATCTGTACGATGTCTGTACGATGTCTGTACGATGTCTGCACGATGTCTACACGATGTCTACACGATATCTACACGATGTCTGTACGATGTCTGTACGATGTCTGCACGATGTCTGTATGATGTCTGCACGATGTCTGCACGATGTCTGTACGATGTCTACACGATATCTGTACGATGTCTGTACGATGTCTGTACGATGTCTGTACGATGTCTGTACGATGTCTGTACGATGTCTGCACGATGTCTACACGATGTCTGTACGATGTCTACACGATGTCTGTACGATGTCTACACGATGTCTGTACGATGTCTGTACGATGTCTGTACGATGTCTGTACGATGTCTACACGATGTCTGTATGATGTCTGCACGATGTCTACACGATGTATGTACGATGTATGTACGATGTCTGTACGATGTCTGTACGATGTCTGTACGATGTCTGTACGATGTCTACACGATGTCTGTACGATGTCTGTACGATGTCTGTACGATGTCTGTACGATGTCTACACGATGTCTGTACGATGTCTACACGATATCTGTACGATGTCTGTACGATGTCTGTACGATGTCTGCACGATGTCTACACGATGTCTGCACGATATCTACACGATGTCTGTACGATGTCTGTACGATGTCTGCACGATGTCTGTATGATGTCTGCACGATGTCTGCACGATGTCTGTACGATGTCTACACGATATCTGTACGATGTCTGTACGATGTCTGTACGATGTCTGTACGATGTCTGTACGATGTCTGTACGATGTCTACACGATGTCTGTACGATGTCTACACGATGTCTGTACGATGTCTACACGATGTCTGTACGATGTTTGTACGATGTCTGTACGATGTCTGTACGATGTCTACACGATGTCTGTATGGTGTCTGCACGATGTCTACACGATGTATGTACGATGTATGTACGATGTCTGTACGATGTCTGTATGATGTCTGTACGATGTCTGTATGATGTCTGTACGATGTCTGTACGATGTCTGCAGGATGTCTGTACGATGTCTACACAATGTCTGTACGATGTCTACACGATGTCTACACGATGTCTACACGATGTCTACACGATGTCTACACGATGTCTGTACGATGTTTGTACGATGTCTGTATGATGTCTGAACGATGTTTGTACGATGTCTGTACGATATCTTTGCGATGTTCTTTATGTGTATACGATGTATACACGATGTCTACATGATATCTTCACGGTGTCTGTACGATGTCTGTGCGATATCACGATGTATGTTACGATGTCTGTACTATTTATACACGATGTCTGTACTATTTATACACGATGTCTGTACTATTTATACACGATGTCTACACGAAGTCTACATGAAGTCTACACGATGTCTACACGATGTCTAAACGACGTCTACATGAAGTCTACACGATGTCTACACGACGTCTACATGAAGTCTCACGATGTCTACACGAAGTCTACACGACGTCTACATGAAGTCTACACGATGTCTACACGAAGTCTACACGATGTCTACACGAAGTCTACACGAAATATACATGAAGTCTACACGATGTCTACACGAAGTCTACATGAAGTCTACACGAAGTATACATGAAGTCTACACGATGTCTACACGAAGTATACATGAAGTCTACACGATGTCTACACGATGTCTACACGATGTCTACACGAAGTCTACACGATGTCTACACGAAGTCTACACGATGTCTACACGACGTCTACATGAAGTCTCACGATGTCTACACGAAGTCTACACGATGTCTACACGATGTCTACACGACGTCTACATGAAGTCTACACGATGTCTACACGATGTCTGTACGATGTCTGTACGAGTCTGTACGATGTCTGTATGAGTCTGTACGATATCACGATGTATCCACGATGTGTGTACGACGTCTACACGATGTCTGTACGATGTCTGTACTATGTATACACGATGTCTACACGAAGTCTACATGAAGTCTGACGATGTCTACACGACGTCTACACGAAGTCTACACGAAGTCTACACGAAGTCTGTACGATGTCTGTACGATATCACGATGTATCCACGATGTGTGTACGACGTCTACACGATGTCTGTACGATGTCTGTACGATGTCTACACGATGTCTGTACGATGTCTGTACGATGTCTGCACCATGTACTCTAAGATTCTGCACGATAGAAAACTCGGCAAAAATTCTTATCGCACGTCCCATTGATCTATCTGTGAACTAACGATGTCTGATTTTATGATGGTTAATTCAAACATATAAATGGCTTATGCGTCAAGGAGTTAAATGTGTACGAGTACATTCGTGTGATAGATACTTTTCGATCTATCCTGTTCAGACATTTTACAATATTTACGCGTCCATGGAACTAATTGTTCGCGTTTACAAAGTCGTTACATATATGTGTAATGCTTAAACAAACGTTTTTGTTCTCCATATATACCATACAAAGTACATTATAATAAATATGGCGGAGGAAAACTCATTTTTCACATTAACATATTCAGAAATTTAACTGACGCACAAGGGCTTTTCTTTTAAAAGTTTCATGCAATAAATATTTACCAATTTTTGACATTTTTACATGAAAATAATTCAACCAACTTTAAAACTAGGACGTCGATATTAATAATGTGAAGATATTTATTTCTAAAGATTAAGCTGAACAAAGTGGTATAAAATGTTCTCATCACCAATTCTGCTTCTTAATTTGGACGGCCTTGTAACGTCCTGACTCAATACCAAGATTGCATACGATGTTTACTCAATGATTGTTTAAGACATAAATTTAAGGGCCTTGTTCAGTAAAATTGATTTTGAAAGCTGTCAAAAGTTATTGACAATATTGTTAATATATCGCTTGCTATCATAGTCCATTGAACACATATATTGTAATCCCCTTTCAGGGCCAATGATAATAACAAAAGTATGGCCTCTTCATTCACTCAAATGTGCACGAGTTGTAATTAAACACGCATCTTTAACGGGCGAGGAGGTCTTGTTTTGTTTCGTTATTTCTGTTTGGTTTGGTTTGGTCTTCTCTGTCAGAGAGAGAAACGTTTAGTTTTTATGTACGGAAAGAATGCATAATTATGTCTATAATATTTATTAAATCTATGGTGTAATTGAGACGTCCTTTTTACATAACAGGCACATGGCTTGCAGTACTCCTATACGTATATGAGGTCTTATTCCTACGATGGCCGATAGCGGCCGTACATATAGTTCACCTAGTTATACATAGTTTCAGTATGTACATTTAAAACTTTCAACTTTATATCTATTTTCTTACTTCATAACATACTGGCCAATCAGTGGTTGCCAGACATTCTATCCTTGGCTCAACTTTACACAGGGGGATGTTTCACCTCCAGTGGATTTAACCACGAGGGCGTCAGGGATTATATCACCTGCTGTGTAAGACAACACTCAGTTGACAAACCAGCGCTTAAATCGTGTTCAGATTCAGGTTCTTTTATTTCTTTGTATTTTTCAACACATAAGAAAGAGAAGACATTACAAAATAATACAATGTAATATAGTATGACACAATTATATACGATGGCCGACCATGCTCCGGGGCATTCTATGCATTCTTTCAGGATTGTTTCATAATCAATTCTGTACATGTTTTCTTTTTGAAAGTATTATTTGTACATAATTCATTATGTACATATTTTGTTTTGAAAGTATTATTTGTACATAATTCATTCTGTACATATTTTGTTTTGAAAGTGTTATTTGTACATAATTCATTCTGTACATTTTTCACTTTGTACATATTTTCTTTTTGAAAGTTTTAAATGTACATAATGAAACGTATCATTTAGTACATATTTATGTATAACTAGGTGTATTATATGTACGGCCGCTATCGGCCATCTTATATTCCACCGGTTCATTCCCACTCAGCCAACATGTTGTTTTTGTTATATAAACATTACCTGAGTTTACCTGTGGAAAATGTAGGTATAGTCTGTTTCAGTATAATTATACATGGGACTCAAAGGTGACTAACAATAAAAGTGAAGAAAATGTTTAAGAATACCTTTAAAAATATACATTCATATGTACCTATTAATAACAGAACACATATAGTGATAATTTATTACTTATATATATAATGATATTACACAACACTTTAAAAATGAAATAATGGAAAAATCTTATATAATTAAAAATGCATCATATACAGGTAACAATGATATACGGTGTACTTTCAATCAGTTTTTCCCTTTCAATTAGATCCGATTACTATGCTATAAAATGCAACTAATTCTAACTACAGTAAAACTCGGATAAGTCGAAGTCGACGGGACCAAGCAAAATATTCGACTTATCCGATGGTTCGACTTATCCGTGTTTGTATACGGAGACAAAACCCGACTATCATCGGTTGTATGCAGATCAAGTGCTTGCATGATAACATAGTCGAAAATAATCAATACATAATAACAAAGAAATTAATTAATTGTACATGATAACAATTATTCCTTTATCTAATAAACAATATTGTGCACAGTTACAGATAAAAACAAAGTTCATGCGTAAAATAGTCTTTGACATAGACACACGATTTACACACGGGAGTCGCAAATGACAGCATAATATTCTATGAAAACGTTACATATATTATAAGAATATAAATGTATATATTGTACTCATATTATTTATCCTTAAATCCGTTTATATTGTTCTCCAATTTAACAATATTAAACAATAAACAGTCCGGGAAAATTGATCGACCGTACACGTGCTGATTTTGTATCAAAGGTGAAGGCCGCGGTCAGTGTTTTATCGGCTGCATAATCATGCATTGCCACGATCTTTTGAACAGAGTAAAAACATCCCGCATATCATTGTTACTATTGCATCGTCGTATTCAGAATTTAGGCATATATAGATAAATCAATGACAGACAGGTATTTTTCTTTACATTTTTCGGTGGAAGATATGTAATTTATCGTTTACTTTTTCCTTATTTTTTTTCGGCGGACTTGTGCATCAAAACAGTAAACAGAACACATATTGGTTTGTAGACTAAAACGTGCACATTTTATTCTTAGTTATGTATACCTGAACGTTTTACTTCACCTGAGCACCTGTATAAACAATGGGATGATGCGTAACCGACAGCCGGAAACTAATAATAGGCTCTGTTTACACCGTTACGGGTGATCGGTTACACTCGGTCAATCATACGAGGCCAGCAAATTTTACCTGAGACAGCATGACGCCTCGATGTTCGACACAAAAATGGAAATTTTGGTATAGTTTAGAAGGGAGGGACCACAAAATATATTCGACACAACCGCAGTATTCGATTCAACCGTGTTCGAGTCATCCGTGCTTAATTTACTAAGATAAAGAAGGGAAAAAATCGGGACCGAACGAAACGTTCGACTCATCCGATGTATTCGATTCAACCGTGTTCGACACAAGTGAGTTTTACTGTAATTGAATTATTGTTTCAAAAAAAATAGAGGTGCATTTTGTTATAATCACATAAAGAGTTAACGGCACAGATTAGTAAGACTTAGAGGAAGGGAAAAGTAGAGAAAAGATCAATCTGACATGGAACCTATAAAGATCATTCAATGGTGGGCGCCAAGATCCCTCTGAGATCTCTTGTTTAATTATACATACGTATTTGTGATATATATATTTAGTATACATTATCTACAAACTGTTAACAGCATGTTTAAAAAAGTGAAGTCGGGTGGTATAGTTATAGCATATAAATATGACTTGGAAGATTATGTCTATGAAGTACAAAGTGATAGTCAATACGTAAGCTGGTTTAGGTTAGATGGCGCGAAGTTACAAAGTGATGATGATTTTCTATTTGGAATGGTTTATGTCCCACCCGAGAATTCTACATACTGTATTGGTGATCCATATTTGGAAATTGAAACTGAATACTTGAGGTTATCAGCTAATTACAAAAATGTGTGTTTGTTAGGAGATTTTAATGCAAGAACTGCGAGCTCTGTAGATTTTATTGATTACAATGAAATAGACGATAGAGATCAATTAACAGCTGAAATCCTAAATGAAGTTACATACATGAATGTATTTGAAAATTCCGGTTTTGCTAAGAACAGAAAAAGTCAGGACTTACACAAAAATAATTTTGGGAATCGACTATTGGATTTTTGTAAATATAATGACATTTTTATCTGTAATGGTAGAGTTGGTCGTGATAGAGATATAGGTAAGTACACCTGTAAAAGTTCTAGCGTTGTCGATTATGTCATATGTTCCTCTGAGCTCCTAAAACGCATACGTGACTTTGATGTTTTAGATTTTAGCCCTCTTATGTCAGATGCACATTGTCCCCTAACTCTTACTATAGGTGGTATGGCCAATACAGTTACCAATGATAACATTAATACACATGATACAACAGATTATACTGAACGTATTAAAAACTGGGAGACTGAGAAAATCCAACATTTTATTGAGAATATAAACGATGACAAAATTCAGAATATTATTGATACAATTAACCAATGCAGTAATACGAACGACCTAGATGTCAATACACTTATGGCAGACTGTAGTGATGTGCTTGTAAGTGCTGCTAAGTCAACTTTTGGTATATACAAATATAACCATACTAATATATGTAAAAAGCCAAAATCAAATTCTAAACCCTGGTTTGACGGTGAATGTAAGGCGGCCAGGAAGTTATTCCGACGCCATAAAGGTATGTACAGACGTCACAAAAATGATTATTTCTTCAATAAATATAAAGAATCAGAAAAATCTTACAAACATACAATGGATAAAAGTATTAATAAATTCAGAAGAGACCTCCGTCGTAAGTTGAAAGATATGAAAAGTAGTAATGCACGGGATTACTGGAAACTACTTAAAAGTTCTAATAGTACACATAAAAACAAAAAAGGTAACATATCGATTGACACGCTTTTTAATTTCTTTAAAACCTTAAATGTTGGAGTAGATGATAACATGTTTGATAATAACGATATTGATATGGGTCCTGTAAATAATGTATTAAATAGTAATATAACCAGAGAGGAGGTGGAACATGCTATTAAGCTACTGAAAAACAATAAGGCTTGCTCGGATGATCTCATCATTAATGAATATATTAAATATTCGCCCTCTAAAATGATTGATCTCTATGTTATATTATTTGATGTTATTTTTAGCACAGGGAAAATCCCAGAAAGCTGGCTTCGAGGCTCTATTGTACCTATTTATAAAAATAAGGGTTCTCCCTCAGACCCTAAAAATTATAGGCCGATTACTATTGTAAGTTGCATCGGCAAACTATTCACAAGTATTTTAAATGCAAGACTATTAAAGTATTCCGACGAAGTTAATCTAATATGTGAAAACCAAGCTGGATTTCGCAAGAAGTATTCAACTATAGACAATATTTTTGTGCTGTATTCCCTAATTAGTCTTACTAATATGATGAAAAAGAAGCTGTACTGTATTTTCATTGATTTTGAAAAGGCCTTTGACAAAGTTTGGAGAAATGGTCTGTGGAACAAAATGTTGTTAAATCATATAAATGGCAAAATGTATACAATTATTTACAATATGTATCAAGGTATTAAATCTAACATATCATTTAATGGTCAGAATTCTGCATTCTTCGCATGCAATAATGGATTGAGGCAAGGGGAAAACTTGTCTCCTTTTTTATTTAGTTTATATTTGAATGACCTTGAGGAGTTTATGACTAGAAATAATGTTACCGGTTTACAGTGCCTGACAAACCAACTTGAAGTTGATTTACATATGTATATTAAACTATTTATTTTGTTGTATGCTGACGATACAATCTTATTTTCTGACACCCCAGAAGACCTGCAAATGCAGCTAAATGTTTTTAGTGAATATTGTAAAATATGGAGACTGAAAGTTAACAGTGAGAAAACAAAATGTATGATAGTCAGTAAAGGTCGTCTAAATAACAGATTACAATTCAAATTTGATACTGAAGACATAGAAATTGTCCAAAGTTTTTCATACCTGGGCACTGTTTTTTCACGCACAGGTTCTTTTAATGAAGCTAAAAATTACAATGTTAAAAAAGCAACAATTGCTATGTATGATGTTTTAAAGAAAGGAAGGTTATATAACCTATCTGTTCAGTGTATATATGATCTGTATGATAAAATTGTAAAACCTATATTGTTATACGGATGTGAGATTTGGGGTTTTACAAATCTACAAGTCATTGAGAGAGCGCACTTAAAGTTTTGTAAGTTATTATTAGGGGTCAAACGAAGTACACCAACGTCTATGGTTTATGGTGAACTTGGAGCTTATCCTTTGAATATCTCAGTTAAGACGAGAATGTTGACCTATTGGTCTCAATTGATTAATTCAAAAGAAAACAAACTAAATGTAATAACTTATAAACTGTTATGTCTAAACCAATACCGTAATAATAATGTTCCCTATATACGTTATATACAACAATTATTAGATGAATGTGGTATTAGCTATGTGTGGAATATCCAGTATATCCAGGAATTAGATACTTCTTGGATAAAGTCATATGTAAAACAAACACTCCATGATCAGTTTATACAGCAGTGGGATAATGATGTATTTAATTCTTCTAAGTCTGGTTGTTACAGAATTTTTAAAAACAAATTTGGTTTTGAATGCTATCTAGACGTTCTTACAGATAAAGAAAGAAATACTTTTTGTAAGTTCAGAACTACAAATCATAGACTGATTATTGAAACTGGAAGGTGGAATAATATTGAACGCCACGAAAGAATATGTATTTTTTGTAATAGTCAACAAATAGGAGATGAATTCCATTATCTGCTAGAATGCCAGTCATTAGCTGCGCATAGAAAATTATATCTAAATAAATATTATTATACAAGGCCGAACATATTAAAATTTAGAGATCTTATGAACTCAAACCACGTAAATACATTGAAAAAACTCTGTAAATTCATTAGTATTATCTTTAGCAATGTGTCCTCCATAGCATGATGTTACACATCATGTTCATCTTGACTTGATCGTTTTGTTGATTTGAAATTATATAAAATGGTATCATGCGTAACGATATGGTTAAATATCAGATGTTTTGATAAACTAATTGATACAGTCTGCGTGTGCATACTTTATACACTGGCTGAACAACTGTATATCACTTTTGTATTGTGTAAATATGTTTTCTCTGTACTGTTATGTATGGTTAAAGAGAAATAAATTGAATTGAATTGTAGCACAGGTAATACAGCTAACACAGGTAACCAGAGAATCAATTACTTCTCCAAAACAGGCTATAACATACCTGTAATTAGTGCCTATTGTTCTCTATTGTTCCTACCTCCAATGTTAAAATAGGATATGTTGGCTGAGTGGGAAGACACCATTCCACCTGATTACATTGGTGGATATTACGACAGCCTGTCAAAAGGTTCTTGTCGTGTTAACCTGTAATAATTTGGAGTAGGCTTGCAGCAGCTTGCATTCAACAAGAACATTTAAATTATTGCTCTTCTACAGTTGAGTGTAGACTAAAGGTTACACAAAGTGCACTCCGAGTGCACTCCGTTTGGACTCGGAGTGCACTCCGTTTGGACTCCAGGTAAACTTGGAGTGCACTCGGAGTGCACTCCAAGTTTACCTGGAGTCCTATCAGGCCCCAATCCTACCTGGGTCCACATGTGTCACATGTACCTGTAACCAAGTGCATATATACATGTACATAATGTTTATAGATAGATGTATACGCTTATACATTTAGACTCCTTAAACATGTAACAATAAAATATGTATTACTGTTTTATCTTTGTATATATATCATCTTATTATTTTGTTGGTTCATTTTTCGTTGGTTAACTAACAGCATCTTATATAATTGATTTTTTCTATTAGTTAACCCTATATAAAATGAATAGATCTGGCACTTCGTTGAAAAATGTATGATAGCATTCCTTTGATTTGAAGAGTTTTAACAAGCCACGTCAATAAGTAGAAAATTGGCAGTTTGTGGTCTCTCAAAATGTAGAGTTTGATTGTGTACTGGACATAACTTGTACTCGAAGTACTAAGTACTGTTTTATATATATTTCAAATACTTTTCTTCCAACAGTTCATATTTATCTTAACATACAATAAAAAAGAAAGTTGTTGGGTTTTTTTTATCACCTTGATAGCATATTCCGGATCTAATGTCTAATTTTGATTTACAGTTTAACATCAGATTGACTTACATTTCTATTTGGTAAACCAACTTTTTTTTGTTTTGGTTATACCTGCCTCATTAAATCCAGGTCATACATGGAGTTCTTTTAACAGTTATATAAGATACAATCTCAATACAAAAAGGCTAGCGGAAACTCAGGCTGACCTATATACCAAGGTCATATAGAATATAGGTACAGACTTGTGACGGTCGATATCTGACACTTTTGAAATAATATGATTGTCCATTCCTATTACAGTATTATTAAAACAGTTATAAGTCATTATTATAAAAAAAAAAAAAAAAAAAAAAATTCAAACTGGTACTATTACTTTATGTCTTTGATATTATAATGGAAGCATGTATAGAGTATTAGAGGTCAATATGTAAATCAACATAGATTAATATAATTTTCATGTTTGAGTTAAGTAAATACTTATCAAACATTCCATACACCAACTGCAGCTGGCCTTATGTCATTTTTTTTTTAAAGTTTGAACATTTAACTTTATGATTTTATAATTGGCTTGAACAACCATTGTACATTCATGAACTGTATCTGTTACATATAATGATAGAGTGACACATATCATGATAGATATTGACTGAATGGGAATAGAAAACGATGTAGTTCCAACAGGTCAGTTTTACAGGTAAATGGTACATAGGTTGCCGTGTGACGGTGTCCAACTGCCCTTAGGCAAATTTTACCTCAGGCTCTATAATCTTATTTCCTGGACGAGAACAATATGTACTAATTACGGGTATAAGGCTATAGGTTGGTTTGGGAAAAGGTGAATTTACATTCATTATACCATTTGGATTACACTGATATTTTTTTTTTTTTACCTTAATCTCTTTCTTTACAATTATTTTTTTTAAAGCAATGTCTTTATATTTTTGAATATAACAAGATAAGAACTGCATCATTTCTTAATTTGATTTGCATTAATTTTTTTTGAACTTATATTATTCAACATTGTACCTCTACATACCGGACACCTGCATAAACCAGCCAATACGTTTGGTCTCAATGACTTATGGTTTAAACAGATTACAATGTAATAAATATAAGAAACAGCTTATTTTTACTTTCTAATTTCAGTATAGAATGACTTCATTTCAATAGAGTTGGTCTTCTTAAACCTGTTAACCAATTTGTTAATGGTTTTACTACTTATCTTGACATTTCCACCTTAATTACACTGGTATTTCGTTTATACATGTAATTTTGGTCTGATTAAGGCCTCTCAAATGGAGAGCTACAATCCTTTCCTTCAAGTCAGGAGATAATCTTACTGTTCTGTTAATTGGCCTGAGGTTATAACCCTGCTTTGCACAGCTTCATCATTTGAAGCCATACAGTGACAAAATTGACACAGGTATTTCTGTGAACCAATGACATTACCTGTAGCTGGCTCCTAAAACTCACCTGGCACAGTTATCAGGGGTGTCAGGCCAGAGTCAGTCATGCATGACCAATAATAATAGCAATTTAACAGATACTGTCATTCATTATGGGTAGTCCAGAACTACATACTTGTGTGCACGTTACGTCAGAACATTAATTTAACTAGATAATGCTCGTAAATATGTACAGTTGTAAATGTATATTTTTCTAAAGATACATTTAAATATATAACCTATATAAACTAAAATGATTGTTTATTTTATAATTACTTGCCTGAATTGAGTACATGTATGTAGAGAATGTCTTATTAAAAAAACACATAATTCATTAAATACTGTAAACTTTCAATAACATAATATAGATATATTATCTAATCTTCCTTTACAGTCATGATATATGTACAGTAATAAATATTCTAATTGAAATAATTTTCCATTCCTTAATAAAATGAAATACAATTTACTTACATCTTAATGAAATATGAAATAATAAGCAATTAACTTTCATAGAAACCTGATTATAGCATAAATTGTATAACTGTCTTTTATGGATCTTAATAAATATAAATTTAACATGAAGGCATTATTACCATGTATTAATAATAAAAGAAATATTCCTAGTAGACTAAACAAATGTTAATAGTAATATTAACAGAACAAAAGTAATTTGTAAAAATCTGTTTATTAATATGTAAATTATATTAAAAGCATCAAAGTATTAATATATATATACATTTGTATATATATATAGTCTGATTATAGAACTGGGGTAGGCATGGTGTCTTATAGGACTCCAGGTAGACTCGGAGTCCACTTGGAGTGCACATGGTGATATTGTTGTAACGGGTGATTTTAATAGTAGAACTGGGGAGGCTGATGATTTTATTAGATGTGATCGAATAGGGGAATTTGCTGCGGAGATGTTATCAAATATTTTTAATTATATACCAGATGTGAATATGCCCAAGCGTTTGAGTGTAGACAAACAGGTAAATCAGTTTGGTAGAAAGTTATTGGAAGTTTGTAAATCAACCGGTCTTAGAATTGTTAACGGCAGACATCCTGGGGATCCCAATGGAGACATTACATTCTATAACAGAAACGGAACTAGCCTCATTGATTATGTTTTAGTTCTAGACAATAAGGTAGATATTATTAAAACATTGAAGACAGGTGAGTTTAATACCTATTCTGATCATGCACCGGTTAGTTTTTCTTTGTGTAATAATTTTAAATTAGTTAAACACGAAAAACAAAGTAATAATTTAAATGACAAGAGAGAAACAAGTGTAAAATGGAATGAAGAAAATAATAGTAGAATTTGTGAGGTATTACAAGAAAACATTGACAGACTGATACAGTCATGTAATACTACTAAATGTGACCAAGAAGGAATTGATACATGTGTAACAAATTTTACAAGTATTCTAAATGAGTTAATTGTTCCTCACTGTACCCATACAAGTAGCAAAAAAGGCACAGGTAAGCAGGAAAATGTTGTCAAGGGAGATAAGCCATGGTTTACAGATCCCTGTAAACAAAGATATAGAGATTATAAATATGCACTGTATACTTTTAATGTTTGTAAATCGACTGTGAACAGGGAAGCACTAGTAAATAAAAAGACGCTGTATAAGAAACTCGAATATAAGTTAAAAAGGGAGTATAAATGTCACCAAGGTGACATGATGAATTATTTAAGAAAGTACAACCCGCGAACATTTTACAAAACGTTTAGGAAACGTAAACATAGTAAGATAAACGATTTAAGTGTTGAGGACTTTTACAATCACTTTTGTTCATTAGGATCGAGTGAGCCCACAATAGACAGGGATGTATCAAACTTTCTTAATGAGTATGGTGTGAATTCAGCTGATCTTCTCCCTCATGAACTAGATGTAGATATAACAGAGACTGAGATTCTGACTGCAATTAAAAAACTAAATACTAACAAAGCGTGTGGACAAGATGGTATTTTTAATGAATATTTTATTAATTGTAAAGATATTTTAATGCCATGTTTATTGCTATTATTCAATAATATATTCAAGTCTGGTTATTTCCCGTCATCGTGGTCACTTGGTAATATAGTTCCCGTTTTTAAAAAAGGTGACGTTAATAACACAGATAACTATAGGGGTATTACCTTATTAAGTTGTGCGGGTAAACTTTTTACTGCTATTATAAATGAAAGACTTGTATCGTTCGAAATGAAATATAATAAAGTAACAGACGCCCAGTTTGGATTTAGGAAAAACTCTTCTACTGTAGACGCCATTTTTGCTTTACAGTCTTTAGTTAATCGTACGTTAAAAAAGAAAAAACGTCTCTATTGTTGTTTTATAGATTATACAAAAGCATTTGATTTTATCAACAGACAGAATCTATGGTATAAAATGATAAAGGAAGGTGTAGAAGGAAAACTTCTTAAAGTTATAAGATCATTATATAAAAATGTGAAATGTTGTGTTAAATATAATGGTATTCTATCAGATTTTTTTGAGATAGATAACGGATTATTTCAGGGGGAAATATTATCACCCCTTTTGTTTGCTATATATGTTAATGATTGTGAAATGCAATTTATAGTAGATAATTGCCCATCTATTGAAATACAAGATATAAACATGTTTTTACTTATGTATGCTGACGATATGGTGATTATATCTGAAACACCAGAGGGTTTGCAAACAATGTTAAACTCTCTTGCCAAGTACACAAAAAAATGGGATTTGAC